>NC_081182.1:135178609-135478609 GCF_029867415.1 Vicia villosa
ATGAGAGAAATACATGAAGGTTCCTTTGGTACTCACACCAATGGACATACCATGACAAGGAAAATACTGAGAGCAGGATATTATTGGCTGACGATGGAGTCAGATTGCTACCAGTACGCAAAGAGGTGTCACAAATGTCAGGTCTACGCCGATAGAATTCATGTGCCACCATCTCTTCTCAACATACTCTCTTCCCCTTGGCCTTTCTCCATGTGGGGAATCGACATGATTGGAATGATCGAACCAAAAGCGTCCAACGGACATCGCTTCATCTTGGTAGCCATAGACTATTTCACCAAATGGGTTGAAGCAGCTTCATATGCAAACGTTACAAGACAAGTTGTCGTCAGGTTTATCAAGAATCACATCATCTGTCGCTACGGCATTCCTAGCAAGATAATCACTGACAATGGGTCAAATTTGAATAACAAAATGATGAAGGAGCTTTGTGAAGAATTCAAGATCGAACATCACAACTCATCTCCTTACAGACCAAAGATGAATGGAGCTGTAGAAGCAGCTAACAAAAACATCAAGAAAATCATTCAGAAGATGGTCATCACTTACAAAGATTGGCACGAAATGCTCCCATATGCTCTTCATGGTTACCGTACATCAGTACGTACTTCGACTGGAGCAACTCCTTTCTCCCTTGTATATGGCATGGAGGCAGTCCTACCTATAGAGGTTGAGATTCCATCAATGAGAGTCTTGATGGAAGCAAAATTAACAGAAGCCGAGTGGTGTCAAAGCAGATTCGATGAATTGAACTTAATCGAAGAAAAGCGCATGACAGCTTTATGCCACGGACAGCTATATCAACAAAGAATGAAGAAAGCTTTCGACAAAAAGGTTCGACCTCGCACAATCAAAGAAGGCGACCTTGTACTCAAAAAGATTCAATCTTTTCTCACAGATTCGAGAGGGAAATGGACTCCCAATTATGACGGCCCCTACGTGGTCAAGAGAGCTTTCTCAGGAGGAGCCTTAATACTCACGACTATGGATGGAGAAGAATTCACCCGTCCTATGAACGTCGACGCAGTCAAGAAATACTTCGCCTAAATAAACAAAAAGAACAGCTCGCTAAGTTGAAAACTCGCAAAGAGCGACTTAGGCAAAAAAGAGCGTCTCGGTGAATCGAAAACCCGAAAGGGCGATTCAGGCAAAAGTTAGAGACATAAAAAAAATAAATAATCAATCCCGGTAAACTTAAAACCCGAAAGGGGTAGTTTACGCAAAAGTTAGGGATATATGGCAAGTAACTGTGTTCAGGACAAACTTGATCATTCAAAATCCATAGCGGAGTATTCATCAACAGTAGGTCATCTTCTACGAAGCACGAATACAGCGCAACTCGGAGTGGAAGGGAGAGATAACGGTCGTCACGTTTCATCGTAGCCCTTTTCCCGAAAATTACCAATTTCCAACTTTGTAAATACTCCATGGAATCAAGCATTTGGCTGATTACCATTCCATATATAATAATTTGAGCCTTGTGCTTTTCCTTTGCAATCTAGTCTTTTTCAGTTTCTTGGAATGCATTCTAAAGTTTAAACAGTCAATTTCTTGAAACAAATGTTTTCGTAAAATAAAAATGAATTTACTTGCAAAAATAAAGGTGAAAGTTCTTTCTAAGGTTTACAAACAATAGGAAGAATGCAAACAGTTGCTCCGAGAACGGGGGAGACTCTGGGAACCAATATTTCCCCATGAGGTCGCTTTGCGAACATCTCCCGATGACGGATCTTCACTTCAATTCATATTACTCATTTCGAACAGCGGACGACTGATAACCAGATATTCCCGAGAGAGTTCAAACTCCAAGAAGAGGACATCTTCTGATCCACAAGAATTCAAGTCGTATCTTAGGATTTTACATCCGCGACAATTCTATTCACAATTCACTTTACATTTTATAATTGTCATAATATTCATGCATACATTACATCACAACTGCTTTTAATCATGAGGGCATGAACTCGAATTTTCCCCTGCGAGTCCTGGAGAAACTTTTTCCTTCAAGACAACGATCCATGTAGAAGGATTTCCCCAAGCAAGTCAATAGATGGTAGTCTCCCTCAAAGAGATAGTTTGTTCACTTTTGGAATTCCTCAGCCGAGAATCCCCTGCAGAGCGACACTCGACAGTCTTCTTCAGGTAAGATAGTCTGCTTCACATTCCGGAACTCCCTACAGGTCTGGTATTTCCCCAGCAGGGTCAAGAGGTGCCACTTCTTGTCAAAGGACAATTCAGAATCTCCCAGCAGATCGACAAATGATTCCCCAGCGGAGTCAGTAAATGATAGTCTTCGTCCAGAAGATAGTTCAGATTCCCCAACAAAGTCAGCAAATGGCAGTCTCTTTCAGCAGAAGACAGTTTGCTCACTTTCTATCCCAACAAAGTCAGCAAATGGCAGTCTCTTTCAGCAGAAGACAGTTTGCTCACTTTCTATCACAACAAAGTCAGCAAATGGCAGTCTCTTTCAGCAGAAGACAGTTTGCTCACTTTCTATCACAACAAAGTCAGCAAATGGCAGTCTCTTTCAGCAGAAGACAGTTTGCTCACTTTCTTTCACAACAAAGTCAGCAAATGGCAGTCTCTTTCAGCAAAAGACAGTTTGCTCACTTTCTTTCATGACAGGGTCGACAAATGGCAGTCTTTTCCCAAGAAAAGACAGTTTGTCTGTTAAATACTCAAGAGATCGACAAATGGCAGTTTCTTCAAACAGTTTGTCTGTTTCTGGATTGTTTAACTCCCCACAGAGTCGATGAATGGCAGTTTTCCTCTTAGGAAAACAGTTCGTTGATTCCCCAGGCATCAGTCGATGAATGGCAGTTTTCACCCCGAAAACAGTTCGTCCGCCTTCAAACGAAGTCATTAGCCCCTCAAAAGATCATGAGGCCATATGACATTCTTTCAAAGACGTCAAGTCAAAAAGGAAGATGGTGAAGTTTCTTTACAGCCGTCAAATGGCATCTTATCTCCAAGCGCTGATAAGAAGTTTGACGAGGAAACAAACCCTTGAAGTTTCTTTACTACCATCAAATGGCGTCTCGTCTCCAAGTGCTGATGAGAAGTTTGATGAGGAAACAAACCTTTGGAGATTTTCTCTTTATCTGAGATATTGTCCAAACGCAACCGAGACCAGTTTCGAGAGATGGACATCCGAAACGAGGAAAGGTTGTTTACCTTTTTCTGAGTATCAACACTTAGTTAAAGAAGATGGATTGCACATCCAACATTGCCATCCATTCACCAGAATCCACATCAAGTATTTCTACAGGAGTTTGTCTCCTCATCCCCCGCCAAGCGCGACAACGGGATCAAGTCATGCAAAGACTATGTCAGTTATAACATCTCAGGAGCGCCCAAAATTCGGGCATTCTTTGGTATTTAAGTCTCTTTTACGCAGGAGAGATCGAGATCTCAATCTCTCTCCCTCCAGATAAAAGAAACTTAAATAGGGGCATCTGTCATACCCTAATTTTTGACCCCCCTGAGATGACATATCTTCAGGATTTTTCATCAGGTCAAGACAAGTTCCCAGAGTAGTCATTTCTCCATCGGGTACCTAATCGAGGATGCTCAAAGACAAGAAAGCTCAGGCAAAGGATCAATTAATACAAAGACTAGTCTCTAATACAATCATGGGGCTCAAAAACTTCATTTTTCTCATCTATGATTGATTAGACATCCAGTCATATGAGTACAGGTTTACTCAGGTCACCAGACTAGGGTTTTGAGCCTATCAAGGACTGAAATCAGGGATCACATTTGGGAAACCCTAAAAAACCTCAGAGGATCATTCAAAGACATCAATCATCTTCAAATAACTCATATTACAAGGTCTACTGGACATCACACTTCAATTCAAAGTCTACAGTCATTACTTCCACATGGTCGACAAATTAGGGTTTTGACCTAATTCACCAAGATAGTTGACTTCTGATCAGGGCATGAATCCAAAAACTCAAGACATGATTCAAGGATCTCTACTACCTCCATATAATCCATTTATATCATCCATTTGGGGAGAAGATCTTATTTCTACACAAAAAGCCCAAATATTCACTTTGTCAGGAAAAAGTCAACTGTGAAGGATCATCATTGACTTTTAAGGTTTTTGGTCAAAAAATGACTTTCAAAGATCAATATCATCAATATATGGATGTCAAAGTCATTTGACCAAAGAAATTCAAAGAAATTCATCAAGGAGCGAAAAGTCGGGAATTAGGGTTTTTGAAGGCATGGTGAGATCTCAAAATTTCACCTACACAACTCAAAAAACTTCCAACATGAAAGTTGTAGATCTTGCAAAATAAAACAACATCTTACAAAGGAACTTTTTTCAAAAGATCAACCATTTATGAAGTTTTGGAAATTTTGAAGTTTAGGTCATAAACACTTAGAAATTTTTCTAAGTGTTTTAACCTAGTTTTCTTCCAACTTTGGCCTCATTTTTCACAAATTTTCCAAAGGATTCTGAAGAAGACATAAACTAATGATTTGAAGTAGATGTTTAGGGCTTTCCAAATTGTGTTCAACCTTCTCCAAATTCAATTTGAGCTAGGAGTTATGCTTGTTCAAAGTTGGCCTCATGAAGTGAAATTATAGGTCATGCATCATTTTGAAACTTTGCAATTTTGTGCATTTTGCTTCACTAAGTGATGCTACACGACCTCTAATGCATCTGAAACCATACCATACATCAATTTCCATCATTGCATAAGGATTAGAGAAGATTCCCAAAAACAAAGGCATGTGATTATGTAATGATTGCATTTTTGAATTTATGGCAAATTGATGATTCATCAAAGGAATCTTCTCCCAACCAATTGGAGCTCATTTCTGCAGCCATTTGGTCCCCTAAGATCAAGCAAAACCGATGGCTAGGGAGTGGTATCAAAGAGCTCATCATTGCACTTGGAATATTCTTTGAATTCCTTCATGGCTAAGAAAGCAAATCAACTTCACTAAGGAAGCTCACTCCTCTGCAGCTATACTGATCCATTTGCCTATAAATACAGATACATTCCTCATTCAAAAACACACCAAAGCAACCATATTCCTTGCTTTCTCTTTCTCTCCTCTTGTTCATTGTTTTTCAAAGTTCTTTGGCAAGAAGAATCGATTTCTTCAAACCAAAGCTTATCTTTGGGAAGTGAGCATTCTAACATCTCAAGGGAGGTCATTTGAGGTGATCCAAGCACCTGGATCACTTCTGTAGGTGGAGGAACACCATTGTTGCTCTCACTTTGGAGCATTTGCAGTTGGAGGTCCATGGAGTGATTCAGAAGGTTTCAAGGCAAGCCAATCATCCAGACACACTCCTCAGGTCATAGTGAAGCTAACCAGATGGCTGCAGCTCATCTGTAACTCAGGATTCAACAACCTCCATGTCCACTTGAAGCTCAAATCGAGGGAGGTCCATAGAACAATTCAGAAGAATTCAGGCTACAATAAGCATCCAGTTAGCATCACTGAGTCCCAAGGAAGCTTTTGGGATCATTCATACAAGCCCAGTTGCTCTCAATCATCCTCACGACCTCCATTTTCAGAGGTAAGTTTCTGAACTTCACCTCTCTAATTTAAGTACTCTTTGTGAAATAGCTCGATTCTATCTTGTTCAGCATCATCAGAGGATTGAAAACCCTCTATCATCATCCATTTATCTTTCAGTATAGTCATTTAATTTGATTTTGAAATTTTAGGGTTCTTCACGATTTCTGGTAAATTAGTTAGATGTAGTTAATATTAGCTCATGTTAGTTACATATTTAGAATCGTGAGTGAAATTAGAGCAAGTTTCGTGTTTACATCATGGCAAATGATTGAGAAATGAGTGAGTTCAGAAATTCAAATTCATGGAGCTTGAGGTTGAAGACGAAGATGGTGGTGGCGCGCAAAATTCAAATCTCAGGGCAGAGTTTATTTTATTTTGAATGGTATGCGTTTTATTAATGACTAAACAACTTGCCCTAGTGGCCACACATGCGCCCTTAGTATCATCATGCCACAAGTCTAGGGTTCGAATCCCCCTCGCCCCAGACTTTTTGATTCTTTTATTTTTTTAGGATTTACAACTTGTTTTGAAACATGACCAAATGGAGGCAAGTCACTAACACTGAGCGCGCGTTGGCTCAGTGGTGTTGTTTTGGAATGGTGACCTAAAGGGCGTGAGTTCAACCCCTCTAGGTGACAAAATCATATTTTTTATCACTTTTCACACTAAATTTCTTCACAACTTCACACAAATATTTAACCTATCAATTTAAATCATTTTCACTTCATTTTTCACACACTTTTTATTTAACATATCTATTTTGTGAATAATCAAAAAAATCATAAAAATATTATTTATTTCATGTATTTTTATTAGGTTTAAAATAGTATGTTTTAGGTGTTCTCTTAAATACTTGAATACATATTTTTCACTTTGTTTTAAACTAAATCACTTTGTAAATAATTTTATGATGAAACCCTAATTGTTTAGGTCTTAATTAAGTAAAAATCTTTATTTTTACTTTAATTAAGTTGACTTTTGTCAATTTTCAAAGCTGTTATCAGTCTCCAAATTAAACGGATGATTAAGGTTTTCAAACAACAAAACCTTGTATCATTCAAAATCATTTTCAAATTGCTCTCATAACCAGTACTGTAAAGTACTGGGCCTCTAATAGAGTGTAAGTCCCAAAAACCTTCTCTTCTTAGCTTGTTTTCAAAACTGTATTTTCAAAATCTTCTTTCTGTTTTCAAAATATTCTTCTGGTATTTGAAGGGCATTATTCCCGGTGAAACTCTTCAGATACCTATGTGACCTTTGTCCATCTTCACTTCTTCTGTTTTCAAAAACCATTAACTGTTTATCATATACATCCAACTGTTATCAACAAAAACAATAAAAAAAAAATACTGTTGAGGCTCTGTACATACTTCTTCAAAGGCCTCCACTCCATCCAGGTTAGGCTTTACAGACTTTCAATTTACAGTCTTTGTTTAAATTACTGTCAAATATAAACTGTACATATACTTGTTTAGAACTACGTTTGAGTATAAACCTTAGGACAGTTAAACTATATATATATTATAGGAATATGACCTAGGATTGAGAATGTCTTCCCGGTGAAGGCTCTTTCCTAATTAGAGATCTGTAGTTCAAACCACCAAGATGAATTATTCCCGGTGAAACATCTTGGCAAAAACCTTAGAATTCAAATAAATAGGACACATCTACCCAAAGAGGAATTATTCCCGGTGAAACCTCTTACCCATTTGCTTAGAGCCAAAATAAGTTCAAAACTACATAAGCTTTCTCTTGTGCTATAACAAGGACCCTCGATTAGCCTCCTCTTGGGCTTTGTACAAGGACCCACAGGCTTCTTAAAAGCATTTCCAGCTTCCTCTTGAGCTTGTATACAAGGACCCATCAGGTTTCTTATAAACATAGGAACAGGTCTTTAGTCACCTTCTAGCCTACCCTGGTGAGTTTCTTCCAATTTAAACCAGACTTTAAACAAGCTAAGTTTGTCTCAATTTTGCATTGAGTACACCTTTTGGAATGAGAGACATGGACAGTCTCTGTCACCCTTATCTTCATCAACCTTCCTTAGTAGAGTCTAGGATCCATGTTTGGTCATCCTCAGCATTGAGTCAGCCTTCATCTTGGGCTTTAAACAAGAAGTCTCACTAGATAATCTTTCTGCCAATCTTTTCATCCTTTAATAATTAATGGAGTGCTACCCAAATCATTCATTTCAAAATCCCTGGAAAGGGTTAGCCTCCAACACCTGTCTAAAAATGTCAAAATCCCTGGAAAGGGTTAGCCTCCACACATTCCTCCATTTTTAAAAAAACCCCTGGAAAGGGTTAGCCTCCAAAGTCAATTAATAAAAAGAAATGTCAAAAAATAAATAATTTCATTCTCTTAGGAGATAATTTCCCCAAAAGAGTCAAAACCCCTGGAAAGGGTCAGCCTCCAAAAAAAATATGATAAAAGTCAGTCTTTTAACAGACAAATTCACCAGCTGAGTCAAAATCCCTGGAAAGGGTTAGCTTCCAAAGAAAAACAGTCTTTTTAATCTCCAGTAGAGTTAAAACCAATAAAAACAGTTAGCCTCAACCTTGGGCTTTATACAAGGCACCCAAACAATAAAACTCCCCTGTCAAGAGTCAGCCTCAACCTTGGGCATTGTACAAGGCAGATAATAGAGTCTCCCCAGTGAGTTCTTCATCATTCAGTAGCCACAACCTTGGGCTTTGTACAAGGCAGATAAACCATACTTTCATGTGTCAAAGATTCCTAACACTTAGGATCTTTCCCCATATAGTCATCCATACTCAATTCATTTATTTAAGAGTCCGCCACAACCTTGGGCTTTGTACAAGGCAGAAAATAATGTTTTCCCTAGCTACAGTTAGCCACAACCTTGGGCTTTGTACAAGGCACATAAATAGAGTCTCCCTAAGTAGAGCCAGCCTCAATTCTGGGCTTTGTACAGAACACAAAAATACCCTGTAATTAATCCTCAATGGAGTCATCTCCCAGAGTCAATAATATTAATTAATCAATCAAAAAGCCTCAAGCTTGGGCCTCATACAAGCCAGCTAAAGTCAAATCTTTTATACAGTAGATAGACATAGCTTATCTCTATAGAGAGATATTTTTACTACTCTACCACATTCAAACGAACAAACATTTCAATTTCAATTTCAATCAAAGTCTCCCATTTAGGACTCTGAAAGACATGCTCTGGCACATCCCCAGACTTGTACACTTTCCCTAATTTGGACGAGCATCTTTCTTTCATTTAAGAGGCATCTGACTGGCATACTTGCACACACACAAGTAAGGTCCCCCTCTTGAATGAAATGAATCCAGTTATTCTGTCACTCCTTTAAATGTTTGTGGTAGAATAGTACAAATACCTCTCTGTAGAGATAATTTCATGTCTCTTTACTGTAAACAGAGATTTAATTCCAAAGCTTCAACCTTGAGCTTCAAGCAAGGCACCAAAAAAAACAATTAATTTCCCTAGTTAGTTCCCCGAACTACATTAAGCTCTGACTTCCACTAGGGATATGTAGGCATGAGGTTCACAAGGAATCTCAGCGAGCTAATAAAATACCAAAAATAGTCAGTCTGTCTATCTGTCTGTCTTTCTTTAATCAATTCATCTCTCTCTCCTAACACAAAAGGAGAAACTTTCCCAATCATTAGCAGCAAACACAATCACAATGACACAGAGAAGGTTCCTGTAGAGTACTACAGATATGTAGGGTGTTTAAACACTTCCCTATGTATAACCGACCTCCCGGACTCCAGAATTTCTAGTCTAGGTGTAAATCCCCACACTTAGCAAACTCCTAGGGTTTAGTTGAGATCTTTTTTTTCCCTTTCCTACTCGTAGGACAAATAAGAAAGTTCGTGTGATATCGTAGGAAGAACTGAAATAAAATTCATCCCACCACGGGCGCATTCTCCTTCCAAATTTCGCGTGAAGGGTTTAGCGTGCCGTCCTCCCAAGTGAAACGGGGAGGTAAAGAAAACGACACCACAGCTCCTAGTTTGCTTGCTCAAAACAAAGAAATTGTTTTTCACACCTCTTTCAAAAACAAAGGCCACGCTTTTAAGCTAAAGTCCTTTTCTATTCAAAAATCTCTTTTCCAAACAAACAATAAGCAAACTGAGCTACGCAAACTAAAAGCCCACAGAGAACTGTGGATGAAAAGGGTGCTTACACCTTCCCTTTTCATAACTTACCCCCCGAGCCCGTTTCTTCTAAAAAAGGGTATTTTTCTGTTCTTTTTACCTTTCCTGAAATTAGACAAAATAAAAGTCGGTGGCGACTCTTGCTTAACCGCGACATTTTAAAAGTCAGTTCTCCCATCGAGTTACAGCCGTGAAGACCAATTCACCAATTCATCAAATAGTGAATGAACATTCTCAAGACCAAGAAGCTTCGAAGCTTTCCTCTTCTATTCATTACTCTAAAATAACCGAAAATTGCTATGGATCTCTAGCATAATCAAGAACTAAATTTGCAAGGCTACCTTAAGAGAATTAATGAGAAAAAGAAGAACTTGGGCTGCAAAATGCTTCTTGCAATCAGAAAGTTACCTAAAAAATTGAAATCAAAACATAAAGCATGAGTTCAGTTTGTAATCAATCATATACAAAATAATAAGAAATAAGGAAGGCGGCCATACAACAAGAATGATTGAAAAAATAAAACTGCAAAATGTGGAGTAAGAGTTGTTCTAATTTGCACATCTTTATAGCATGGAAGATCTGATGAAAGAGCAGCATGGGTAATGACATAAAAATTAGGTTATAGTGGAATCATTTGAATTTGGCCATAATCTAAAAGGTTGGAATTGGGAAGGTAGAAAGCATTAATTAGGGAAGACATGCATTGGTTGAATTTCGGCTGGACCATTGAAGCATTTGTTGTTGTAAGTATTCAAACGTGAGACTCAAATGAGAAGAATGAATGAAAGAGAGCATTTAAAGAATTAATAAAATAATAAAGTAAATAAGAATAAAGTAATTAAAGTTAAATATAGTAAGATTACTATTGATAGCATGTTTTAAAATAGAAAGACTTCTAAAAAGATGACACTAGGCAAATTTGCCAAAAACTTATCTTGCTTTATTCTATTGTATGATTTTCCTCTTATTTAAAAGAGTTAAATATATTTGTGGTCCTCCTAAACATTTCAAAATTTATTTTTAATCCTACAAAACATTTCCTTCATATTTTGGTCTCTCGTGCAACTTTGCAATTATTTTAACAACTTAATGACAAAATTAGCAGCGATTTTAGCGACAATTTATTCCTTTACGAGTGAATTAGCGATATTTTAGCGACAATTTTTATATTAGGGACCAAAAATATATCTCAAATGAACAACAGGTCATTTTCCATGGTTTTTAAGTGGTAAATACTAAAACTTTATCCTTTAAATAAATAAGCTGAAAATTTTAAGTAAAGGACACACCAAAAATATATCTCAAATGAACTCCGAACATCATAGCATCTTTTTAAAATAGACAACTTAAATCATAACAACTTCTCAAGATAACAACTTGAGTTCAACTTTAAAGGAAAAAACAACGTAATACAAAATAAGCGTTTGTTTTCCCCCCGAGTGCTACGTATCATAGCGACGACACCCAAAACCCAAAAGCTACTAAATCTTTACTCCTCGTTACTTGCACGTTAACAATATAAAGGCAATGGCGAAAAATCAAGAAATGATGAGATATCGAAAAGTATAAGCAAAAGTATGATAATTGATATATTAGACATAAATTCATACAATATTCACCACATTCAAATACAACCACAATACAACCATCAACCAATCAACAAAAAAAATAACTATGACGCCAAAAGAATGCAACTCAACATGAAACTCGACTATGCAATGCATGTGGATCCATCGGAGTACAACTCCCAACTTAATCATATGCCAGTTTATCGAGGCATTTTAACAATTTTATCAAGGTGCCATCAAGGCCAACTTAATCAATGCAATGTTATGCGACCACATGAACGACATTCAATCAACAATATCACAACGCAATCAGACCAAAAACGAAAACAACAACTTAACCAATTTTCAACTTTGGCTATTTGAGCCTACAACCAAAACTTGTCCAAATTCGGGACAAAACCAACTTACTTCAACAATACCTGCAATTCACTAAATCGATATAATATTCAACAACACAACCAACATACGTTATCTAATTATATATTCGAATCACCCCGACGAATTTCATCTAATTCTGATTATTTAATTTCTCGCTTAATTTACTAATTCGGCTGATTCAGTACTATTTCCATTCACTGCTATCACTGCCAATTATTAAGTAGCCTCTACAAAAATTATTATTCTCTTATAAATAATTTCCCTGCATTCAAAATTATGCTGTCAACAAAATTCAACTCTGTTACTACATATACCAGTATCTATTAATAAATTTGCTATCAACTATTTCCTATTTATGCTAAACTGTAATATATCATACTAATTTATTCATTTCTAATTAATTACACTAAGCCATTACTCCAATATATATATATATATATATATATATATATATATATATATATATATATATATATATATATATATATATATATATATATATATATATATATATAATAGGTATATATAATAGACTAATTGAAAACATAATAAATATATTCCAGATTCAATTCAACACAACATATGCCAACAATTATCAACCACAAAACAACTTAGTTATAAATATAGATCAACCGATATACAATAAAATAATAGAAACCACAATTCAACACATGAACACAATTTAGCAGTAAAATCATACAACCCTAAATCCCACATAACAACGATCATACAATCGATTATATTAGTCCAACCCCACCCCTTACCTTTGGATTGAACGGAGCTCTTAAATAGATCGGTAACTGCAACTTCTAAGACTGCTACCTTCAAAATCCAGACTGCTAGCAACAAACCCTTATTTCTTATTTTTCCTCTTGCTTCTGCTACGTGACTATTTCTGTTCCTCTTTGTTTTGGTTCGATAACTACCACTACACTAACAAAACCTAATAGAATGATTGGGCTCTCTAAAACTCATGTTTGGATTTTACTAACTAATACCCCTCAATTGCTAATACCACACATAATCTCAACTCACTTATTTAATTAAAACTCTCAAATTTACTCGCTAACTCTTATTTTACGGTCTAATTTTATTTGCTTCGAAAATTCCGAAAATAAAACACGACACTCTAATAATAATTCTAATACTAAAAATATTAAAAAACTCAATTAGTTATCGATCCACTATCCCGAACTAATACCGACTAAATCGTCCCAAAATGCAAAAATTTCATTAAACACTCCAAACGTCTAAATAAAGCGAATAATCGAATTTCTGGGCATTACAACTCTCCCCCAATTAGAATATTTTCGTCCTCGAAAATCTATACGACATCATTATACTTAACTTTGCTTCCACACTTTACTTCTACGATTCCAAATTCTCGTTTTTGCTATTCTTTGGTCACCACCCCTCAACAACTCAATCATACGAATTCCTTACACACGAAAACATTTTTACTAATAACAAAAACCCAAGCAACTGATAACACATAATCAAATGTAGCTATTAAAGGAGTATACTAACGAAACATTACCTCTAACGCGCTCGTCCTCACAATCAATCTGACTTCCCACCAACGCGGACACTTTTCCACCAGATTGCGTCTTCTTCGGTTTCAGACACTGACCGCCAATGTGTCCTTCTTCACCGCAGTTAAAACAAACCATTTCCTTATGCTTACAATCCGACATAGCATGTCCCATCTTACCACAACGAAAACATTTCTTCATTTCAAGGTTGCATGCATTACTCTTATGACCAGGTTTCCCGCAATTGAAACAAACGACGCTAGCAGGAGATTCTCCCCCACTAGTTCTCTTGCCATCAACCACATCTTCTTTACTCTTTCCAACTGGAGCATCATAAGGTGTGCTACGGTTCTGCTTGCCTCTCTTATCCTTGACAATTTTGTAATGTGCATTATGATCTTTTTCATAAATCCTTCAACTATCAACCAAATTAGGAAAGATACGAATGTTATGATACCCAACAACTTTCTTGATCTCAGAGCGAAATTCGTTCTCAAACTTGATTCACTTTGAAAACTCAGCACCTGCTCCATCATAATACGGGTAAAACTTAGCCAACTCAATGAACTTTGCAGCATACTCTGTCACTGACATATTCTCCTGTTTCAGCTTAAGAAACTCAATCTCCTTCTTACCCCGAACATCTTCAGGATAATACTTCCTCATAAACTCTCTACGGAACATAACCCAAGTGATCTCTTCACCAGCAACTTCCAATCTCTGGCGAGTCTCTAGCCACCAGTCATCAACTTCGACTGCCATCATATGAGTTCCATACCGAATCTTCTGTGACTGAGTGCAGTCCATCACATAGAAGATCCTCTCAATCTCCTTCAACCACTCCAATGCGCCATCAGGGTCATGCTTGCCTTTGAAGAGTGGCGGATTCTCCCTCTGGAAGGTCGCCAAACTGCGAGATCCCGCATTCTCATTAGCATTTGGCTGATTTGCCAACGCCTGAGCCATAGCCTCCAAAGCGGCAGCAATCGCAGCATCGTTTCTACCAGCCATCTCAACTAAGCACTACAACATAAACAACAGTTAGATAAAAGTAATTAACAATATTCGATTGTTACCTAACTACGACTCGACAACTGGTCGGACGAATCGACCTGCTCTGATACCACTAATGAAACACCCTAAAATTCTACCCAATGTTTATATAATAAAATCAGAGTAAATTTCAAATTTTCAGCAACTTTGGGATATTATAATTCCACTTAACACAAAACCTGTCATTTGCATATTTGCAATAATGATACATATCATACATTCAATCATATTATAAATCACAACCTGTATAGCCTCAAACTCAAATAAATTTTTAATTAAAATACTCGCAGCAGATTATTCAACGTAATTTAAAGTATCAACATAAACTCCGAACATCATAGCATCTTTTTAAAATAGACAACTTAAATCAAAACAACTTCTCAAGATAACAACATAAGTTCAACTTTAAAGAAAATAACAACGTAATTCAAAACAAGTGTTCGTTTCCCCCCGAGTGCTACATATCAGAATGACGACACCCAAAAGCTACTAAATCTTTACTCCTCGTTACTTGCACGTTACCAATATAAAGGCAACGACGAAAAAAGGAGAAAGGGTGAGATATCGAAAAGTATAAGCAAAAATATGATAATTGATATATTAGACATAGAATCATACAATATTCACCACATTCAAATACAGCCACAATACAACCATCAACCAAGCAACATAACAAATAACTACAACACCAAAAGAATGTAACTCAACATGAAACTCGACTATGCAATGCATGTGGATCCATCGGAGTACAACTCCCAACTTAATCATATGCTAGGTTATCGAGGCATTTTAACAACTTTATCAGGGTGCCATCAAGGCCAACTTAATCAATGCAATATTATGCGACCACATGAACGACATTCAATCAACAATATCATAACACAATTAGAACAACAATGAAAACAACAACTTAACCGCAACTTAAACAATTTTCATCTTTGGCTATTTGAGTCTACAACCAAAACTTGTCCGAATTCGGGACACAACCAACTTACTTCAACAATACCTGCAATTCACACAATCGGTATAATATCCAACAACACAACCAACCAACGTTATCTAATTATATATTCGAATCACTCCGACGAATTTCATCTAATTCCGATTATTTAATTTCTCGCTTAATTTACTAATTCGACTGATTCAGTACTATTTCCATTCACTGCTATCACTGCCAATTATTAACTAGCCTCTACAAATTTTATTATTCTGATATAAATAATTTTCCTGCATTCAAAATTATGCTGTCAACAAAATTCAACTCTGTTACTACATATACCAGTATCTATTAGTAAATCTGCTATCAACTATTTCTTGTTTATGCTAAACTGTAATATATCATACTAATTTATCCATTTCTAATTAAATACACTAAGCCATTACTCCAGTATGTATACACATATATATATATATGTATATATATATATATATATATATATATATATATATATATATATATATATATATATATATATATATATATATATATATATATATATAGGAGGAGGAAAATTGGAGGTGTGTAGGGAGCCCAACCTTATTCATTTTTTTCTTTGTCCCTCTCCTGGAGGCCCCCGTCCTACTTCCAATTTCTCTCCAGTTCTGCCATTACGTATACACTTATAAATTTTTCCAATACAATTTCCTTAATTCACCAATATATATATATATATATATATATATATATATATATATATATATATATATATATTCCAGACTCAATTCAACACAACATATGCCAACAATTATCAACCACAGAGCAACTTAGTTATAAATCCAAATCAACCGATATACAATAAAATCACATAAATAACAATTCAGCGCATGAACACAATTTAGCAGTAAATCATACAACCCTAAATCCCACATAACAACCATCATACAATCGATTATATTAGTCGAACCCCACCCCTTACCTTTAAATCGAACGGAGCTCGAAAATAAATCGGTAACTGCAACTTCTAAGACTGCTATCTTCAAAATCCAGACAGCTAGCAACAAACCCTTATTTTTTAATTTTCCTCTTGCTTCTGTTACGTGACTATTTGTGTTCCTCTTTGTTTTGGTTTGATAATTACCACTACTCTAACAAAACCTAATAGAATGATTGCGCTCTCTAAAGCTCATGTTTGGATTTTACTAACTAATACCCCTCAATTGCTAATACCACACATAATCTCAACTAAATTATTTAATTAAAAATCCCAATTTTACTCGCTAACTCTTATTTTACGGTCTAATTTTATTTGCTTCAAAAATTCCCAAAATAAAACACGACATTCTAATGATAATTCTAATACTAAAAATATTAAAAAACTCAATTAGTTATCGATCCGCTATCCCGAACTAATACCAACTAAATCGTCCAAAAATGCGAAAAATTCACTAAACACTCCAAACGTCTAAATTAAGCGAATAATCGAATATCCGGGCGTTACAAGTTCTAGTAGCATTTGTCGAAGCATTTCCTCGCTTTCTTGATATTTGGACTTATAACATTATTCTAAGTCCTAGACAACATATGACTTTGTCGAATCTGACCATTTTGTTGAAATTCCCTTTTCAAAATTTTAGATATTTTTAAAGGAGCGAGTGATACTAATCTTATGAATCCATTCTTAAGATTCTTCCAAATCATACTTATCATGCTTCGTCACACACTTTTTTCTCTCCGTGTTTGATAAGTTGAAACCCATTTATTCAAGATTCTTGAACACTTACTTTCAACGTAATTAATTAGTCTTATTTATTGACTTTCTAGCATTATTTCTTGACTTTTTTTCAACTAGAATTTTCAAACTAACAATTTCCTTAAACTAAACTACTAAGTTTTAAATATAGTGTAATCTTGAACCTCTTTAGGACAGTCTCCAATAATCTTTAAATCCAAACATTCAAAACAAAAGACAATTATATCTCATACAACCTTAAAAGTTATAACACACATTAAGCACTTCTAATGCTACAAGAAACTAGCTACGAGTGAAGCTGCAACTGTTAGACGCTGGCCTTAGGATCTAGAGGGGGGGTGAATAGATCGTTCACAGTTTTACGGAGTTAAACGACTTTTCAGCGGAAGTGATTCTGAATCGACTCGCGTCTATTCCGAACCACTATCGAAACGATTGTATATGTGTTTAAAAACAGTCAAAAACTTGAGGTAAGTGATAAGAGTATACGTTGCAGAATCAAAGCGTTGCTCTTATTGAAAATCAGATTAACTTCTTGTATGATGGACAATGTTTGCAATGCAGTAAAAGTGATAGAAACAAATATACAAACACTTGGTGATAATGATCAAATTGACGGTGATTCAATATGTGATGGATTGTGATGTTTATATAAGTTCTTAATTCACAATCTTAACACTCGAATCGTTGATCAATTTGCTATTATAACCAAATATGAACAGAACGTAAATGAAAAAGTAAAAGCGACAAGAACACGATATTTGTTTAGGCAGTTCGTCGATCGTCCTCGCTACGACTACGTCTGCCCCCAATTCCAAACTGAAATTGGGTAATCTTTCATTAATGTTGAAAGTAGTATATACAAAGAAGATAACAAAGCGATAAACCATAAACCAATTATGTCGATCCTTTGAATCTTCTTCCCCCTTAATCTTGGGTCAGATCAAGGTTATCCAAGAGGTTCACTTTGATCCCTTTCTGCAGTGTCTTCAATTCCCTCGAACCCTTGTTCTTCAATCTTCACACTCAGCCGGATCCTCGATGAAACCTCTTGATAAAAACCCCCAAGAAACACCTATCTTGGAGGACAAAACCCGCAGATTTTATTCACCAAAAACCCCACAAATCTTCACCCACTAGGAATCTTCAATTCCGTTCCATGGACGTTATCGAACTCGATCACTAACCCTCAACGCAAGAATGATTATGTGTAATTGTGTTGGAGATGACGAAGAACGAAGATGAGAAGCCTTTGTGTATCTTTCAGTCGTTGGTGTTGCATTGAATAATTGAACCTTTGATAATATATATGATAGCTTAACAGTTGGAGATGAGAGAAACAGAATTTTTGGCATTCTTGATCAGTTAGGTCGACCTCTTGTAGTGCTTAGGTCAACCTAGCAGAGCTTGCAAAATTTTGCTCCCAGTTAGGTCGACCTGTTAAAGGAGTAGGTCGACCAGAATCCTCTTCAGATGCATTCTGGGGACATTTTCTCAGATTAGGTCGACCTAGTTGTTGTGTAGGTCGACCTAGCAGACTGATATGTAAATTTCATCAATTTAGGTCGACCTAGATGATGTGTGATTCGACCTAGCAGAAATATATGGATTTTTCTCCATTTTAGGTCGACCTGGGTTGATGGTAGGTCGACCTAACTGCTGCTTTTCTGCATTCTTCTTGTTTTGCTTGTGTTGAGTCGACCTATATGCATAATAGATCAACCTGTTCTGTCATGAGTGATCAATGCTTGCTTTTCTTTGAGTTTTCTGCTCCCGCTTTGTTGTTTGAATGCTTATTGAGTTTGCCATGAATCAAAAACATCTTTGAGTGTAATCTTGTATTCACATTCTCCCCCTTTTTGATGATGGCAAACCAGTAGTCGAGGCTTTGGTAGTAAGTGACAAATACTCAACAAACTCAGCATCTATCTCTCAACAATGCTCCCCCGTACACTCAGCATCTATTTCTCAACATGGCTCCCCCGTACACTCAGCATCTATCTCCCCCTTTGACAACATCAAAAAGAGAGACCAAGAGAGTAGAAGAGAAGAGTAACGAGAGAAACATAGATAAAATGCTAGCATTCATAGTATAGTAGATAAAAGGTAGATGGTGATAGCATGAGAGCCAAATATGTTTAAAGGTGTATTAAAGATGAGACACATATATGAGCAAGAGAGATATATGCATGAAGTCACTATAAGCATGTTAATTGATAGCATATTATAGTATGAATAAGATTTTTGGAAGTGAACAACAATTACATTACCGCTTTCTCAATATGTAGGTGTCAACTTTAGTGGAAACCTTTAGTCAATGTGGAATGACGCCTGGTTTGATGATGAACTACCTTTGCGCTAAGAGAAATGTTAGCAAAAAAAAAAAATATATATATATATATATATATATATAAAGTAAAGGAATAATATTAAGAGAGAACAAACGTAATTAGCCCAAATTAGAGATATCGAGTATCCCTAATTCCCTACGAATGTTGAAGTATTGCTCCGTTGCTAGAGGTTTAGTGAAGATGTCAGCTAGTTGCTTCTTGCTTTCTACATGTTCAAATGTAACGTCTCCTTTCTCTACATGATCTCGTAGAAAGTGATGTCTTATTTCAATATGCTTGGTACGTGAGTGTAAGACAGGATTTTTACTCAAGTTTATGGCACTTGTATTGTCGCACATGATAGGTATGCAATCAAGCTTAATACCAAAGTCAAGAAGTTGTTGCTTGAGCCATAATATTTGTGCACAACAGCTTCCGGCAGCTACATATTCTGCCTCAGCAGTAGATAATGCAACCGATACTTGTTTCTTGCTATGCCAACTTATCAATGAATTTGAGAATAGATGACATGTTCCACTGGTGCTTTTTCTATCGGATTTGCAGCCAGCAAAATCTGAATCGGAGAATCCTACCAAATGGCACTCATTTCCCTTTGGATACCATAGGCCATATGTTGTAGTTCCACGTAAGTATCGCAGAATTCTTTTGACAGCTTTTAAGTGAGATTCTTTTGGACAAGATTGATATCTTGCACACATACACACACTAAACATAATGTCTGGTCTTGAGGCAGTAAGATACAATAGTGAACCTATCATACCTTGGTATAATTTCACGTCAACCTCTTTACCTTTCTCATCTTTGTCTAGATTAGTATTTGTTGCCATAGGTGTGTCAATTTCCTTTGCTTCACTCATTCCAAATCTTTTGAGCAGCTCCGTACAGTATTTAGTTTGATTCACAAACGTTCCGTGACTGAGTTGCTTGATTTGTAGGCCAAGGAAGAAATTTAGCTCACCCATGAGACTCATCTCAAATTCACTCTGCATAAGCTTAGAAAAGTCTTTGACAAGTTTTGCATTAGTCGATCCAAATATAATATCATCTACATAAATTTGGACTAAGAGAATATCTTTATCTTTTCTTTTAATAAAGAGAGTAGTGTAAACTTTACCCCTAGAGTACCCTTGACTAAGAAGAAATTTGCTCAAACGTTCGTACCAAGCCCGAGGGGCTTGTTTAAGACCGTATAGAGCACGTTTCAGCTTATAGACATGAGTTGGATACATGTAATTCTCAAAGCCGGGTGGCTGAGCAACATAGACTTCTTCATTTATATAGCCATTTAGAAAGGCACTCTTAACATCCATTTGGAATAGTTTGAAGTCTTTAGAACAAGCATAAGCAAGTAAGAGACGAATAGCTTCGAGACGTGCTACAGGAGCATATGTCTCTTCATAATCAATACCTTCCTCTTGATTATAACCTTGGGCAACTAATCTAGCTTTGTTTCTAGTAATAACGCCGTTTTCATCAAGTTTGTTACGAAAAACCCATCTAGTGCCTATTACTTGATGATCTCCCGGATGAGGGACTAAGTCCCAAACATCATTCCGTTTAAATTGGTTTAATTCTTCTTGCATGGCCATTAGCCAATGCTCATCAAGCAATGCATCCTTAGCGTTTTTCGGCTCAACTTGTGAAACAAAAGCAAAATGATGACAGAAGTTACTTATCTTTGACCGTGTTGTAACGTCCCTTGAGATGTCTCCTATTATATTGTCAATTGGATGGTCTTTCACATTTGTCCAGGCCTTGGGAAGTTCTTCATTGTTTGAGATGCTTTCCTTTTCATTTTCATTGTGAGACTCATCTTTCTCTCTCTCAGCATCTTTCTTTACAATACTTTCATTCTCGTCTTCCTTATCCTTGACAATGTCTTCAGTGGATGGACCTGCACCATTAAACGAAAGACCTTTCTCGACATATTTTGTATAAGATTCATCAAAAGACACGTGTACTGACTCTTCTACTATAAGTAATCTCTTATTATATACTCGATATGCTTTGCTAGATTGTGAGTAACCAAGGAATATGCCCTCATCAGCTTTAGCATCGAATTTACCAAGATTATCCTTACATTGTTCAAGACAAAACACTTGCAACCGAATACATGGAGATGAGATACATTTGGTTTTCTACCTTTTAGTAATTCATAGGGAGTTTTGTTCAGTATAGGACGTATTATTATCCTATTCAAAACATAACATGCTGTACTAATTGCGTCAGCCCAGAAATACTTTGGTAGATTACCCTCATTCAGCATTGTTCTTGCCAGCTCCTCTAGAACCCGATTTTTACGTTCAACTACTCCGTTTTGTTGAGGTGTTCTAGGAGCTGAAAAGTTATGCTCAATTCCATGTTTATCACAGTATTTTTCAAAAAGAATGTTTTCAAACTCTCCACCGTGATCACTTCGAATTGCAACTATTTTGTTGTTCATTTTGTTTTGACATAATCTTGCAAATTGTGTGAAAGCTGGAAAAGTTTGATCCTTACTAGGTAGAAAGATTGTCCAACAAAATCTAGAGTAATCATCGACAATGACAAAACCATAGGTGTTTCCACCTATGCTTTTAGTCCTTGAAGGGCCAAAGAGATCCATGTGAAGTAGTTCAAGAGGGCGTGATGTTGAAACCACGTTCTTTGATTTAAAAGAGATTCTTGTTTGCTTTCCCTTTTGACAAGTATCACATAGATGATCTTTTGAAAACTTCATTTTAGGTAAGCCGATTACTAAATCTTTTGAGACAACTTTATTAAGTAAGTCAAAATTTATGTGGGCGAGACGTCTATGCCAAAGCGATGAGTCTTCGCCCAGAGCAATTAGACACTTGGTACTAGACTTAGATACCTCATCCAAATTTAGCATGTAGATGTTGTTTACTCTTAAGCCCTTAAACATAATGTCTCTTTTCTTAGTATGTTCTATTGTGCAGCCAGAATTTGTAAACATTACTTTAAAATCTTTGTCACACAATTGACTTATACTTAAAAGATTATGTTTAAGACCTTCTACTAGCAGCACATCAGTTATAGTAGTGGTAGAAGGGTTACCTACACTTCCTTTACCAAGTATGGCTCCCCGATTGTTATCTCCATAGGTGACATACCCCTTTTTCTTTGCTTGAAACTCAACGAAAAGAGATAGGTCTCCAGTCATGTGTCTTGAACATCCGCTATCAAGGAATCACAACCTTTCGGCAATGTCAAGACACTTTTCCTGCAAGATTAATTTAAAGAGGGAGGTCCCCAATTTTCATTGGGTCCTTGGTAGTGAGTACACAATTTGTTGCACTTAGGCAACCATTGAAATACTCCTTTAGGAACTACAATTCTCCTAAATTTGCATTTTTCAATGGTATGTCCCTTTTTGCAACAATAATGACAGGTAATATGATGAGAATATGGTGTTTTTCTAGTTGATACTTTTGGTACAAAAGTGTATTTACTATATAAAGGAGTATACGATCTTTTGAACTTATTTGGATCAACGGCAAAAGTCACTTTTGGTTGTAGAGCCTTGTCTAACTTGGCTTTTAGATCTCTTACTTCTTTTTGCCAAATGTGACATGTCTCACAACCAAACCATGATGTAGGATCTATTTCAACTTTATCCTTTTGAACGTCTAGCATAGATTGTTTTAAAGCTTCCATATCCTTTTCGGTTTTCTCAACTTTTGATTCAAGATATGAAAATATTTTCTTATTTGAGGCCAAAAGTTTGAAAGCTTTAATTGCATCTCTATGTAATTCTTCAAAAGCAAGTTTTAGTTGAGAATGAGATACCTTATCTACGAGTTCAGGTTTAAGATGACTTACAGCTTTCTTTTTCTTGTGTTGATGAGCCATGAAACATAGGTTTGCTGATTCTTCTTCATCGCTTGATGAGCTTTCATTAGATGAATCACTTTCCCATGCTATGTAGGCTCTTTTAGATTTGTTATGACCTTTGCTTTGGTTCTTCTCCTTTTCTTTCTTAAGGTATGGACAATCCGGTTTGTAGTGACCGGCTTTCCCACAATTGAAGCAAAGACCTTTGATTTTTCCTTTGTTGTCGTCATCTTGTTTGAACTTGTTTGATTGCTTTCTATAGTTGATCAAGCCTTTGTCAGAATGTTTTGCTCCATTTTTCTTTAGATATTTGTTGTATCTTCGCACAAACAGTCCCATTTCCTCATCATCGGAGTCTTCGTCATCACTTGTATCACTATCCTTTGGCTCTTGTCTTGAGGTCTTGGAGCTTGAAGCTTTTAGAGCTATTGACTTCTTCTCTACCTCTTTCTCCATGTTCTTTTCTTTCTTTGCCCTTTTCTCATGCATGTCAAGGCATTTAAGGTGTTGTTCATGTTCCTCTAGTTTACCAAAGAGAGTGGTAATGTCTAAGGTGTTTAGATCATTTGCTTCCTTTATTGCTGTAACCTTGGGTTGCCATTCCCTGTTCAAGCATCTTAAGATTTTGTTAGTAGCAACTGCATTGGAAACAGGTCTATCAAGAGAATTTAACCGATTTTTCAGGTGAACGAATCTCTTCTGCATGTTTTCGATGGATTCACCATCTTCCATGTGGAAGAGTTCGAACTCTTGAGTTAACGTATTGATCCTAGCTAGTTTGACATCATCCGTTCCCTCGTGGGCAACTTGCAATGTGTCCCACATAGCTTTAGCTGATCTACAATGGGAAACGCGATAGTATTCATCAACTCCTAGAGCTGAGATTAGAATGTTTCTCGCTTTCCAATCGTATGCATATCTCTTTTCATCTTCAGCATCCCAAGTATTTTCTGGTTTTGGAACAACTGCACCAGTTGCATTTGTCATGGTGATCTGAAAGGGACCATTGACAATAGCTGTCCAGATGTTCCTATCAATTGCATTGATGTGGACACACATACAATCTTTCCAATAGCCATAGTTTTCACCGTTGAAAACTGGAGCTCTATTGTGAGCCCCTTTAGGTCCGGAAGCCATCTTTCCAATAAGTGTTTCACGTAGCACGGAATAAACCAGAGCTCTTGATGCCACTTGTTAGACGCTGGCCTTAGGATCTAGAGGGGGGGGTGAATAGATCGTTCACAGTTTTACGGAGTTAAACGACTTTTCAGCGGAAGTGATTCTGAATCGACTCGCGTCTATTCCGAACCACTATCGAAACGATTGTATATGTGTTTAAAAACAGTCAAAAACTTGAGGTAAGTGATAAGAGTATACGTTGCAGAATCAAAGCGTTGCTCTTATTGAAAATCAGATTAACTTCTTGTATGATGGACAATGTTTGCAATGCAGTAAAAGTGATAGAAACAAATATACAAACACTTGGTGATAATGATCAAATTGACGGTGATTCAATATGTGATGGATTGTGATGTTTATATAAGTTCTTAATTCACAATCTTAACACTCGAATCGTTGATCAATTTGCTATTATAACCAAATATGAACAGAACGTAAATGAAAAAGTAAAAGCGACAAGAACACGATATTTGTTTAGGCAGTTCGTCGATCGTCCTCGCTACGACTACGTCTGCCCCCAATTCCAAACTGAAATTGGGTAATCTTTCATTAATGTTGAAAGTAGTATATACAAAGAAGATAACAAAGCGATAAACCATAAACCAATTATGTCGATCCTTTGAATCTTCTTCCCCCTTAATCTTGGGTCAGATCAAGGTTATCCAAGAGCTTCACTTTGATCCCTTTCTGCAGTGTCTTCAATTCCCTCGAACCCTTGTTCTTCAATCTTCACACTCAGCCGGATCCTCGATGAAACCTCTTGATAAAAACCCCCAAGAAACACCTATCTTGGAGGACAAAACCCGCAGATTTTATTCACCAAAAACCCCACAAATCTTCACCCACTAGGAATCTTCAATTCCGTTCCATGGACGTTATCGAACTCGATCACTAACCCTCATTATTTATTTCGATTATTTGAAGAATAACAGACTTTAACTTTCTTTCTACTTGGTGAATAAAGCACACGACAAGAACTTCTTCATCACTAGTATAACATTGAAGACATAGTAATCATTTTCATTGGAAAAACAATAAATTATGTTGGACAACATTTCCTAGTTAAAGGCCTTATGCTTTCACCGTTCTGGACTAAAAATCCAAAATTCCATTTGCATATTAAAATCAATCATATATTTTACAGTATTAGAGTATGAGTTATAGTATTAAGGTAAATTATTGTATATTGCATGTAATAACTTTCCTGTTATTACTGTTTTATTTAGTTAGGATTTAGTTATTACTTTTTAGGCTAGTTTGTTACACTTACTTACACCCTAAGTAACCCGTGGCTGTGGTTGTATATCACTACAAAAAATGTTCTCTCCAGCGACGTGATTCCCACGCCACAAAAAGGAATATCACGTCACCCCACATAATTTGCGACGTGAAAGAATACGTCGCAGGGGAAAGGTGGTAAACTAGTAGTGTCATGGCATTCACGTCACTATTCAGTGACATGTAATTCACGTCGCTATATCCTACACACAATCCAACTCACAATTCTGGCACAGCAGGCATGCAGCAGGTTTGCAGGGATGGCACAACTAACGGAGAAAGTTTGTGGCGTGTTTTTCATGCCACTGATTAGTGACGTGGGAAACATGCCACTACAAAACAAACTTTTTTTTTTAATATGCATCTAGCGACGTGATAAACATGTCACAAATATAGTGAAATGTATATCACGTCACAAAGCATAATTCTTTTTAATAAAAAAAATTTAATTATTGTTATTAAAAAAGGTTTTATTATTAATAATGAATTATAATTAATATAATAAAATATAAAATATAATTAATAAATAATTTGAATATTAATATTAATAAAATATATTTATTGAATAATATAATAAAATTTAAAATATAAGTAATAAACAAAATATAAATTAAAATTTATCATACATCAATTAAAATTTAATATGTTTCATACATTAAAATTAAAATTAAAACTAAAACTAAAATATAATTAATATTACATAATAATTAAGTATCTCCTGGATCGGGAAAATCATCAAGGTTTAAATCTTCATCATTATCTTGTTGATTTGTCGAGGCACCACCAACGCCAACATTTCCACCAAACATTTGATTACCGCTTCCATGAAATTGCATAAATAGCCGCATTTGCTCCTCCATCTCCGCTTGCCTCTTGGCCATTATCTCTGTTTGTCTTTGTTGCCCCTCCATCTCCGCTTGCTTCTTCGTCATTGCCT
Source organism: Vicia villosa (assembly GCF_029867415.1). Classification (NCBI taxonomy): domain Eukaryota; kingdom Viridiplantae; phylum Streptophyta; class Magnoliopsida; order Fabales; family Fabaceae; genus Vicia; species Vicia villosa. The sequence continues at coordinate 135,205,121 of NC_081182.1, forward strand.
CTATTTGCCGTTGTTGCTCCTCTAATTGGGTTTTTAACACCGTCTCACGTTGCTCTGACTCGCGTCTCGCCTCACTTACCGCCAATTGTCTTATTGTTTCCATCATTTTCGGGGACAATTGTGTTGGGCGTGACGATCCTTCCCCATCTCTAACTCTTTCAAATAAATTTCTATCACCACTTCTCAAGCATCCCGCCATACTTCCACCACCAAAAAAACATCCATTAGAACCTTTTCCGCCAATGACTTCATTCCAAATATGAAAATCAACATCTGGATGAAGCGGCTCTCCTTCTCTAGGAGTATATTTGGGATTAGCGACCAAAAATTGTACAAGCAATTCTTGATAATCCTCCTACACATACAATAAAAATATTAAATATAAAACTTAAATTAAATTAACTTAACTAAAATAAAAATCAGTTGTCACGTGATTCTCATGCCACAACTTCAGTTGCCACATGTAAATCATGCTACAACTTCTTAGTTGCCACATGAAAATCACGTCACAAAGTTGTCATTAAAATAAAAAAAATATTCATAATGTAAATTGAATAACTTACCAAAGCTTGCCGTGTACGCTCATCAACATACTCTCCCGACTTTTTCGTCCGAGTCTCCTTAACTAACTCAACCATGAGTGGTTTTCTCCCCAACCTCTTTTCCTAAATAATAAAATTAACTTTATTTAAATACATATATAATAATTAATCAAAACATAACTTCAATATATAAGTGGTAGTAATTACCATGCGTCGCATATGTTCGTAGGTGCTTATACTTCCACCAGCATTAACGTGCCCACCTTTTTCAGATGCCCTCATTTTTTTGCCACTTTCAGACTTAGCTTTAAATTGAGGTGAATCCCAATAGACCAGAAGTTTATCAAGAGTGTCTTTGCCCATCCAAGCGGGATAACTACTATCACGTTCCCAACGCTTTCTAACACGTCGTAAGGTGTCAGAAAGTCTTTTTGATGCTCTAGTAAAAAAAGACTTTTTTAACAACCTTCTCGCTCAAAACATCCCATGTGCACTTTTCCTGTTGACATTAAGATAAACAGTTAGAAAATTATAATAATTTTTTTTTAAATAAATAATAATTCAAAAACAAATTAATTATACCTTAAATTTTTTAAACCAATCATCCCTATTTGGAACTTCTCCAAATCTCGTCCAAGCATCTTTATACATTTGCTGAATCACATAGCTCACACACTTTGCAGCTGTCCGACTTGGAGTAAAACTAAACAACAATAATTTGAATTAGCATGCGTTAAATATAAATTTATATTAATAAAAAATTTATATTAATTAAAAAATTATAAATAAGATACTTACTTATTTCCGACAGGCGTAATATAATATCTGCCATCGACGATTTGAATCTCATTCGGATTATCGTCCCCCTGAAGATTATCGCCATCCAAGAAAACATCATCCTCATCCTGCTCAATATCATCCTGATCTACCTCCAGATGATCATCCCCGCCTGGAGGTATATGTGTGGTAGGTGAGGTACGTGACCCCCCTGTCTGCTGGAAGGATGGGGGCACCTGTGTCGGATGTGTGGTGCGAGATCCCCCTGTCTGCTGGAAACCTGGGGGGACCTGTGGTGGAAAGCTAGGTCCAGCACTCTGCTGGTACGAATAACTAGGTCCCCCAGTCTGCTGGAATGGATAGCTAGGTCCCCCAGTCTACTGGAATGGAAAGCTAGGTCCCCCAGTCTGCTGGAATGGATAGCTAGGTCCCCCAGTATGCTGAAATGAATGGAAAGCTCTTTTGTTCTAATAATCAGGCTCAATAATACATTCATTCTTATTTTATATTATGGTATCAGCAGTGTGAATAAAATCTTTTTCGCTGTTCATCACCTTCTTCCTCCTATCTTTCTTCTTTCTTGAGTTTCTACAAACATTTCCTCCATGGTTGACCCAACAAATTCCACAACCAAGAACCCTTATCTTGATCAATCAAGTCTTCATTACTTACACCCAACTGAGAATTCATGCACTGTTCTAGTCACACCACCACTATCTGAGAACAATTGTGAATCATAGAGCAGATCCATGAAGCGCGCTCTCCTCAGCAAGAATAAAGTCAAATTTATCGATGAAACGATCACGGATCCTACGGAGACAGATCCTTTATATGACAGTTGAGAACGATGCATCAACATCGTTCTTGCATGGATCTCGGCTTCACTTTCTCCTGATATTGCGCAAAGCACAATCTACGTCGAAAATGCATCGCAACTATGGACAAAATCAAAATCATATTCTCCAAACCTGATCATTTACGACTATCAGATCTTCTTCAACACATTCATTCCATACGTCAAAGTGATAAATCTGTTACCTCATACTTCAATGAACTCAAGACTCAATGGGAGTATCTATAAACACTCAGAGGCTTACCTACATGCACTTGTGGCACACATGAAACCATCAAGAAGCAAGGTGATATGGAATACGTGATATGGTTCTTGAAGGGTTTAAACGATAACTTCAATAACATCAAGTCTCTGATTTTTATGATTGAGCCTATACCTGATGTTTCCAAATTTTTCTTGTCCATCTTGCTACAAAAACGTCAACTCATCCCTCATTCATCTTTAGAAACCACAAGCGTTGTCTTGGCTCAATCTCAACAATCTCCTTACAAACGCTCCTACCCTAGACTCACCTAAGGACGTGACAGACCTTCCTTTCAAACAAAAGCCCCAATATTTCTAAAGTCTGCTCCTTTTGTGGCAAAACTAGGCATTTAGTTGATTCATACTACTTCAAGCATGGTTTTCCCACAAGTTTATACTTCAATGACAGAGAAGTCTCACCCAACAATGTTACCCCAACACTGAACAAATATTTATCTACCAATGCCAACAATGAAGATGGCAAAGTGTGAAAATTCTAGTAACTCACACGCGATGTCGTACTGGATGTTATGACATCCACAATAACACAAAATAATACTTTAAAATAGAAAAGCATAAACAGTAAAGAATATAGAAAATTGTTCACCCAGTTCGGTAAACAACAATACCTACTCTGGGGGCTACCAAGCCAGGGAGGGAATAAAATATAAGCAGAATTCAGAGCTTAACTACCCCGTTTACAAATCCTCACTTAAGACCTACCCAATGCAAATTCAATCTAGTCCTAGACCTGAGTATCTCCACTCACTCCCCGTCAATCACAGTAGTGATTACAAACAGACTTTAATTAAAAGAGAGAAGACATACTTCAAAAACACACCTTGATCTTGCTTAAAAGCTTCAATCAAGAGACACACACTCGTGCTTAAAAGCTTTGAGTGACAAAATACAAAAACAACCTATTCAATACAACCATCAAAAGACAGTTGCTTGGAGTACAAGAGACTAAACACACAGACACAAAACTACGGTTCTTCACAATTAACAAATCTCTCTGCGTTCCAAATTAGGATTGCAGTCTTCTTACATGCAGCTCTTGGGCCTCAAGATTTCCAAGAAACAAATTAGGGTTAACCAAGTTAACCTAATTCACACGTCATCAGGCTGTTACAGAGTGTGCTGTTAACGAAATCTTTTAGGAGAAATATTCAGCATACAAAAAAATGTTTCCTAAATTGTAGATTGAGAGAAATCAGGAAACATAATATTAAAATATAACAGCTCCTGCTGTCAAACATGGATGTCATGACATCGGTCATGACAGTCACTAACAAAATCTGTATTAGCTTAAACATATGCAACCTGCATAACACAATATAAAGCATGTCATGACATTTGTCAAGACATTAAATACTCAGGTATGTTTTACCACAAATGCAGCCAACATGAAAACACCTACAATCCCCCCTTTGGCAAATTTTTGGCTAAAACATCCTGTCACACCATATCAGAGAAACACTTGCAGCAGAAAACACACAACCACACACAATCAGAGCTAATACAGTATAACATACCACACAAGCATGCAATCACCGCTACTACCATCAGCATGCACACATAAACCACAACTACTGCTACTTCTACAACACACATCAAAGCACATAACATGGTTATACTACCACTACAACCATACCACATGAGCAGCTGTCAAGTATAACAAAAATAAACTACGGTACTACACACAATCAAATCGAACAGACCAACACAAAATTAGCAGAATTATTGATCACCCACACACTTGTTATTCTGGGGTGACATTACTACTTCCCCTGTTTGGCCAGAAAAGTATCCAAAGCAACCTTAATATGCAAATAAGTACAAACCAGAATTAAATCCATAAAAAAACCAAAATAACAAGAAAAACATCACCACCACCAGTTGTCTTTATTCTTCAGATTCAGACCCACCAGAGTTGTCTGCATCACATTCTTTATCTTCATTTGAACCATCAGCTGGACTGGTATTTCCTTCTTCAACTTCTTCCTCAGAGTCTCTTCCCTTTTCCTGTTCATCTTGTGCTTTTATCCCTGCAGCACCTGCAAAATCCTCATTACCATCCTTCTCTAGAGTGCTAATCATCTTCTCAAGAGATATCTTCCTTGCCTTCGGCTCTTTGCAAGTCTATTTCAATATTTCTATGACTTCAGCCTTACGGGCTGATGATCCACTCTTGGATGTCTCACCCGATGTCTTGACAATGTCTCGGACATGCGTTCGCTGAAACAATTTATAATGGAAAGACAGAGCACTTTCCCTTTTGCAAATAGAATCAGTTTCAACCAAGATGCCAGGGTGCTGGTTTAAGATGATGTCACATATGAGAGAAGTAAATGTTATAGGTCCTTTTACATTGTAGCTACCAGCATGCTTCATGGTCTGCTCAAAAATGTAGGTACCATAGTCAAACTTTGCTTTTGTACCAACAACATAGATAAATCTTCTAAGGACACTTGAGACAGTAGACTTGTGATTTGTTGGCACCCAATTAGCAGCCCCAATCTTATGTAGCATTGCATACTTCATGCTTAGTTTATTGGTAGACAATTTTCCTTTCAAAGGCCCGCTTCTGACTTGATTTGTAGTGGTTACTTGGCTTACCTTGTTATCAGAGACTTCAAGCTCAAGTTGAGCTTCATCAGACCTTCCCAAGAGGTTTTTTATCATAGTGGAAGAGAAGTTAACACATTTTCCTTTTACAAACACTTTTCTGAATTCCTTAGATCTTTTGTTAGTACACTCTTCAGAAAGGTTCACTATAAACTCTTTTACCAGCATTTCATAGCATTTACTCAGATGGATAACAGTTTTTATTAGGCCAACAGCCTCAATCAAGTCCATTATGTCCTTACAGTCACGAGCATTTTGAGCCAATTCCCTCTCAAGGGCTATTCTCTTTTGATACATAAATTTCCACCTGTTTGCATTTGCACCAAAGTGGAAGGATACATTGTCAATGGGAACTTTAGGTACACTGGCAGCAAGGTTGCTAGTTGTTGGCTTCTTCTTTAATGGAATGTCATGGACATTCACTTCAACATCAGACTCGGATTCTTCAACAGCTCTTGCCTTCCTCTTCTTTGGAACAACCTTGCTCCAAGATTTTGAGGGACCAACACCAACACTTTTAGCCACAATTCTGCTCTTTATAGGTCCTCTAGAGGTACTCTTCTTCTTAACAGAGTCTTTGGAAGGGCTTTTAACATCAACTTTCTTCACAGGAGAATTCTGAATCACAACTTTGCCTTTTCTCCTAGTCATGAGCCTTTCGGCTACACTAGGGTTCACAGTAGCAACCAAATCATTGTCAGATTACTCATCTAAATCCACAACATTTGTACCTGTTCCAGCATCTTCCCATGGACTATCATCAGCTTCAGAATTTCCGATGTCATTGACATCCTCAGTGACATTGGTGTTATCAACATCTTCTTGAACCTCTTCATTATTCTCCTCTTCAGTCATGTGAATGTCACTACCAGCAGTGTGAACATTGTTATCATTATGTTTGCTCTTGGGAGGATTAGGAATCACGGTTTGTAAAGGGACATATATCCCAGGGACCTGATGATCAGCCTTTGTATATCCCTTGTCAAGCACTCTTAATCCAGCTGTCAGATTCTGGAATCTTGGAAACATAGCTTCAATGTTTTCATCTTCCTCCATCTTGAAAGCTTCATACTTCTGGATTAAAGCAAGAGCCTTTGTCTCCTTGACTTGGGCATTACCTTCATGAGTCATCTTCAATGATTCAAAGATGTCATGAGAAGTTTCTCTGTTTGTTATTTTCTCATATTTAGCATGAGAAATAACACTCAACAATATAGTTCTAGACTTGTGATGATTCTTGAAGTCTTTCTTTTGAGAATCACTCATGGCTTGTCTAGACACCTTGACACCTTGAGCATTTACAAGATGTGTGTAACTATCCATCACTAGATCCCATAAGTCACCATCTTGACAAAGAAAGTAACTTTCGAGTCTATCTTTCCAGTACTCAAAGTTTTCACCAACAAAAACTGGTGGTCTGTTATAGCCATTGAAACTATTGCTTCCATTAACATTGTTGTTTTGTTCAGGTGTAGGAGTAGATGAAGTTGTTTCAACCATATTGACTTTGTTTTTTCTCCCTGAATCTTTTATCTAACACGGTTAAGTGCTTGCACCTAGAACCGGCGCTTTGATGCCAATTGAAGGATAGAAAAACACTTGGAAAGGGGGGGTTGAATAAGTGTGACTTCAAAAACTTGTAAGATAAAAACAATGAACACAATTATTTTTATCCTGGTTCGTTGTTAACGAAACTACTCCAGTCCACCCCCTTAGAGTGATTTACCTCAACCGAGGATTTAATCCACTAATCCAAATGATTTCAAAGGTTATCCACTTAGAAAACTTCTAAGTCTTCTAGAGTATACAGATCACAACTTGATCACTCTAGAAATTCTTCTAGAGTCTACTGATCACAACTTGATCACTCTAGGAACCTTTTACAAACAATGTAAAATAATGTTTACAAGAGTATAGATTTCTTTTAATAAAGCTGTAATCAAAACTGTGATATTTCTCTTAAATTCTAAGCTTAACACTCACTAAATATTACAAGAGTTTGTGAGGTTGAAGATGAAGTTCGTGATATTTGAATTTGACAGCGTTTCACTATTTTTGCACAAGTGTTCTCTTTGCTTCTAATCAGAACTTCTATTTATAGGCGTTGGGAGGAAATGACTGCTGGGAGCATTTAATGCTTTGCGTGAATAGTACGGCTTTGCATTTAATGTTTCACACTTTTGTCAACTACCTCGAGCCTTGTTTTTCCTGCTTTTACTGACTTTGCCTTTTGTAGCTTCTAACGTTCCTTTTGTCATTCAGAGATTAGACGTTTCAGCCTTTCATCTTGTACTTGCTTCTGGACTCAGATTTTGTGTATAACAATGTTTGAATATCAGAGTCAACAGCTTGGTGCAGAGCATCTTCTTGTCTTCTAACTTTGAAGAGCTCGAGCGTGATACCATTCAGAAGTTCAGTGCTTCTGCTTCTGACTTCGTTCTTCTGATGCTTTCAGTTCATGTTCTGATTCTGCTTGATCATCTTCTGATGTCTTGCCAGAGTATGTTCTGATGAAGCCATCCAGAACTTCCAGAGTCAGTTGCTTCTGAGCGCTGATTTGTGCATACTCTTTATATATTTCCTGAAATGGAAAATGCAAAGGATTAGAGTACCACATTATCTTATACAAAATTCATATATAATGTTATCATTAAAACACATAATATTGATCAGAACAAATCTTGTTCTAACAATCTCCCCCTTTTCGATGATAACAAATCTTGTTCTAACAATCTCCCCCTTTTCGATGATGACAAAAGAATATCATATGAACAAAGACAATTACACAGATATAGCATAAACATATAATCAAAGTGTGTGAATATGTCTTCCCCTGAGATTAACAATCTCCCCCTGAAGTTAATACTAGAAGAATTTATAAATAAAAGACTTCCCTAAGTATTTTTCTATTCCAGTTGAGACTTTCACGTAGAGTAGAACTTCCGAATATTCAGAGCTTCTCTTCAGAGCTTCCATTGGACAGCTGCTAAGCTTGAATTTCTCTTTGTAATCAAATGAATCAGAGCATACTTGATTGTATCAGAGCATTCTTCTTGCTTCTGATCTCAGCATTTCTTGCTTCTGGATTTGAAACTTCAGAGCACTCACCTTGGTTCAAATCTTCAGGAGCTTTAGAATTGCTTTTCCTCATGTATTTGCTTCTCACTTTGAGCTTTTCAGAATATCACATTTCTGCAAAAACTATCAAAGACAGAAAACTTGCAAATAATGTTAGGAAATGTTGAGACTTAATCCCAGCAACTGATATTATAAACCAATTCAATTATCATATTTCTCCCCCTTTTTGTCATAACATCAAAAAGCATAAAGATTCAGATGAATAAAACACACAGAGTGAAGAAAGAACAGATAATTTTTCATTGATAATTAATTAGAAGATAAGGGTACAAAAGCAGATGCACAAAACAAGAAAATCCACTAAGACGCAAGACAGACTACGACTGGCTCAACCTAGAAGCTAAGACAGCTAGAAGGTTCTTAATCTCAGCAGTGTCTTTAACTTGCTTCCTTGTAGTTTCCTTCTGATCCTTCATGAAAGATCTGAACTCAGCAATTATATCCTCTTGCTTGTCCAAATGAAGAGCCAAGGTAGCTTGATTCTGTTGGAGCTCCTTCAAAGTGTTTGTCAACACAGAAGGACCAGCAGAAGTAGCATCAAAGCTGTTGTCCATAACAATATTGTTTGCAGCCTCAGATTCAACTATAAGAACATCTCCTTGATTTTCCTCAACAGGAATTTCTGTAGCAAGATGTTCTAAGCCTTCAAGAATTGCAGCTAGGTTTTCTGGAGGTGTCGGAGTCACATGTTCTGGAGGGTATTCAACTTCTGGATATACCATATTTGGTGCTTTATTAGAAGGATGCTCCCTAAGCCAGTTGAATAAGAACTGAAAGTCTCCAGTCAGAACCTTGTATGGATGTGGCTCCCATACAATAATTGCTAGAGGATTCTCTTCTTCTGCAAGTACATCCACAAACTTCTTCTGCAAGTACATCCACAAACTTCTTCTCTTTAATAGGCTTCCAACTGGTGATGGGATGGTAGTATCTTCCATCATCATACTCCAGACGGAATCCAGAAGGACCAGGAACAGCAGCTAGACACTCTTTCTGAAGATTCAGAAAGTCAGATTGAATCTCCCTACCAACGGTTCTCTAGATCTTGCCAGCAACAACATGATCCAGTTTGGAATCATGTGCCACCTTCAGAGCATCTAAACCTGTTCTGACCTTAAGAGTTAATAATTCAAAAAGTGTATCAACATAAGGTCTTGGAGGTGATGTTCTTGGAGGAGGGTTAGGTATTTGGAGATGGAGAGAAGAGATTGGCTTATCTGGGTAAGATAGGGAATAAGCTTGGGAAACTCTACCCAGAACAAATTTTGTTTCAGAAGAGGGAGTTTGAGAGGGTGGTTGAGAGGATTCAGCTTCATGATCTGAGTCTAAAACCACAACATCAGGAGTTTGTTTAGGTTTATGGGGATATAGTTTCATGAGGCGAGTGGAAGAGTCAGAATCAGAGGGTTCAGGAGATGAAGGTGTAAAAGGGCAGAGCTCAGCAGTGTCTACAAGGGTGTAGTTGAGATGAGGAGGAGGTTGAGAAGTGGATATATTTGCATGAGGAGGAATGATGGTGTTAAGGGGTGTGGCTTCTGTCATACCCCAAAATTTACCCGGTATAACTTGCATTTGTCAATTTATTAAGGGCGTTAAAAATTAGGAGCCATAGGGTTTAATATACCTATTATTAAACTCGCTCTCTTATAAAACTCCCTTATAGGTTAATTTAAAATAAAATGGAGGCGTGAATAGCAAATATTTGAGATCCAATTTATTTTGGGCCCATTTGTTTCTCACCACTTAATCATTTCTATCCAAATAATATTAGTAATTTCATTTGCTACTAATTATGATTTATTAGTGTGGTGTATTATTAATTCCTCTTATTGATATTAGTATTAATGTTAGGTTTATTAATAGTTAGTGAATGTCATCGTTAATTATTATTGTGATTTAGTATTAAGTATTAATATAATTATTGACGTTTTAGTTAATGTTTTAGTTGATGGCATTATTAGAAATTTAATTACCAGGGGTATTAATAGAATTATTGACGTTTTAGTTAATGTTTTAGTTGATGGCATTATTAGAAATTTAATTACCAGGGGTATTAATAGAATTATTGACTGATTAATGTTGCTATTAAAATAATTGAATGGTAATTGTATCAGAATGGGGCGGGCCAATGTTATTGGGCCAGGAATCCGGGTATTGGGCTTGTCACACGTGGGTTAAGGCGTTGGACCGGGTCAAACCGACCCAGTCACTATTCATCTTCTCCCACGTCCCTCCATCTGCGCCGCTACCAACTGAAACCCTAATCTAACAATTGCCCAGGCCCATACGAATCAAATCCAGAATCTTAAAAAATCTCATAACTAAATCAAATCTTGTGAACAAATGAATTAACAGAATCAAAACTAAAACTAATTGGAATCAAATCTTAACGAAAATGAATCAAATTTTATTAAACAGAATTCGTTCATCAAATTACAAGAGATTGAGATCAAATAATAACCTAAATTGAATCTAAGATTTCCTAATCTAATCAAACCCTAAGACTATAAAATCAAAAGAGAAAGAACAGAGGAGGGGTCAGAAAATTTGCTGGAAAAGAACATTGGCGCCGCCGCGAACTTTCGTCTTCGTCTTCGTACCTGTGAAAGAGAAAACAAAAGAAGGAGATTAGGAGAGGAGCTAACGCGATCCAACAATTCAAGAACAAAGGTAACTTAATCGAACTTAGCTTAGGTTATTGAATCAATTGCATGTTCGCGTTTTGTTTTGTTTGGATCTGGAAATTTTTGGGGGTTAGGGTTCATAAGGTTGTTAGGGTTAGATTACGGTTCTAAGGGTTTGGTTGAAGATTGAGTTAGGGTTCATCGTTCTGCGCGAATCAAGGGTTGCTGGGTTAAGAAAAAGATGAAAGTTTGAAGGTTCCGGTTGAATATCAACCGGAAACCTGGGTTTTACATGGTGGTTTCTGGGGATCTACGGCGGCCGAAGTGGTTTCCGTTTGGGTTTTTGCGTTGGTTTCTGGGGAGAGACGAGAGTGAATGGGAGAAACGAATGAAGAGAGAGAAAAGGAAAGGAAAAAATGAGCCTCTGGCTCAGAAGCGAGTTTATATAGACGAAGGGTGTGGCCTGGATGGGAGACGCGTGGCCAAGATATGGCCGCTTGTTGGCATATCTGGACATGATCCAGTGTGCTTCCCTTCTTGTGCACCCTCACCTTAGGCTGTACGTAAGCCACTGGATCTAGATCTACGACGTAGATCCCCCTATCCCACCATAGACTGTGCACTCTCGTCACACTCAAACACACGGACCAAAAACACTGATGGGCCCACATGCTATACACACACCCCAATTTACTACCTCTTAGCAAATATACACCCCCCTTGCAAATTAAAAATAAAACTTATTTAATTAATTTTGATAAAAACTAATTGTTTAATTGTTTTGCTTCTTTTGATAATTTAATTTAATTTTCTCCTCGGACTGACTAAATCTATTAGTCGCATTAGACGAGAAATAATTTTTAATTAATTAATTTATAATCCTATTAATTCTAAATCAATTCTCTCCTCAACCCGACTAAACCTATTAGTCGCATTAGACGAGAGATAAAACTTAATTATAAATCTAAAACACATTCAATTTGCTGCCCGCGATGATCAAATCTATTGATCTGAGTAACCAACAATACCCCGTAATCTGTTAGCTATACTGATCAAATCTATTGATCATCGTATCTAACGGTGACATATCAAATCAGGGTTGTATGCCAAACCTCAAAATTTTTTTTCATATTCAAATCAAATTCAAAACTGCGATAGGCCACTCAAAAAGCCTTTAAAACAACCTCCAACCATATCAAATCAAATTTCAATCCTAAGGCGTACAACCCTGTGCCCGAACTACGTTGACTCTGATTCTCCCTATGGAGATACGTAGGCACTTGGATAACCAAGGCGAGTCCCCCTCCCTAAAATCTCAATTCAGTTCAAATCTCTATTTTTACCCTTTTCACTTTCTTAGCTATCAACCTTATATTTTAGCCATAAAACTTGACCCTTAGATTCAAAGCCAATAGGAAAAGGTTGAGGGTGCCTAACACCTTCCCTCAACCTGATTATAATAACTTACCCCGATCTCTAAACTGCGTAGGGTTTCCTATTCGCCCCTCAGAATAGGTGGCGACTCTAAGTCTTAATTTTTAGGGCAGGTTGCTACAGCTGACGACTCTGCTGGGGACATACATTATAGGTGAATTATTATGCTCCTAAGGCTTGAGAGGGTTTAGGTTTGTGGTTAATGGTTTAGGTTTTTGGCGAAATTTTTAGGGTTCGGCTAATTCGCCATTTTAGGGTTTGGTTTAGGGTTATGGTTTTTTTAAAATATTTAATTTCTGCTTTATTTATTTATTTAATTTTTATTATTTGCCTAAAGGTTAATTGTTTATGTTAATATATTTGCATTAAATGTTAAATGTTATATAAATATATTTGCACTGCTGGGATTATAAAACTGTTGTTAAACCTAAGCGTGGGAATTATGGTTAAGACCAGAGGGGAATTACATCGCCTACGAGTCTTATTATAATTCCACTCAGAGTGGGTCGAATATCCGGAAAGTTCTGATACGAGGCTTAACCTTGTTGAGGATTGGACTTGGTATTTGGCTGATCTCTTTGGGAACCTACACCAAAAACTCAAACCTCATGGATAAAATGAGTTGTTCTAAAATCCAAAGAGACAAAAAGTCTTGGCGGCTACGAACGAACCCATGAGACCTTCTAGAACATACCAATGGGAAGGGTAGGCACCCTAAGCCGTCACGTCGAACCTATGAACCTAGGGCTTATGTGATTATGTGTTTAATTATACGTTTTCATTATTCTTTTTTATATATCGTATAACTGTGGCATTCATCATGCATCATGTGCATTCTTGCATCATGCCTTATCCACGAAAAATAATGAGAAACAAAAAAAAAGGAGTTATTATATTTAATCAATGGATGTAGATAAGACATAAACGCGAATAAAGCATATTATTCATGGCATGCATATCATTTTCATGGCATTGAAAGAAGATTTCTCTTTTACCTTCAGAGCAAGAGACCATTAGGGAGGATAATCTAACATCCCGACCGTCTTATCAGACAAGATTTCAGCAAAAGAAATCAATGGATCAGTTAGAACAGAATCAAGCCGCCCTTCGTGAAGAGGTGGATCAGCTAAAGGTTAGTATGGAAGAGGTTAAAGGAGGTATGGCTCAGATGCTAGAATTCATGAAGGCCCTCCTAGATAAACAAGAAAAGGCAAAAGAGGTTCAGTCTGGGGATACCCTGGTTCAGGATGAGATCCCCAACGACGAAAACCCACTGCTAGGATTTGTGGCAGGCTTTGGCCCTGCTAAGGACAGACCTCAGGTCCGATCTGTTAGAAGATCTATCCAATTCCAAGAGAAAGGAGAGACCTCTTAAAAAGAATTTGTCCCCACTCCACAAACGAAAGGGACAACCCGCACAGTTCGCATTCCTGTTGACATTGTCCTTAAGGATGAGGATTACCTGGATCTGCAATACGGAGTACAAGAGGTGGACAACACAGACCAAGCACCTCAGACACAGCAGTCTATTCCCAACTCTAGGGAAGACTCTAAGGACAATGAACAGATCAAAGCGCTAGAGGAGAGACTAAAGGTGGTAGAAGGATACGATGCTTTCGATGTGGATGCCTTCGAAATGAGCTTGGTCTCAGAATTGACTATCCCACACAAATTCAAGATTCCTGACTTCGAGAAATACAAAAGACTCACATGTCCGAGGAACCACTTGCGCATGTATGTGCGAAAAATGGCTGCCTATGCCCACGATCAAAAGCTGATGATACATTTCTTCCAAGATAGCTTAAGTGGGGCATCTGTTGACTGATACATGCAATTGGAGAAATCCTATATCCGAAGCTGGAATGATCTTGCTAACACATTCTTGAAGCAATACAAGTACAACCTGGACATGGCACCCAACCGGATGCAATTACAAAATATGTCACCGAAGAAGGATGAATCATTCAAGGAGTATGCCCAAAGGTGGAGGGAAATGGCTTCTCGAGTCCAACCTCCCTTGATGGAAAAAGAACTGGTGGACATATTTATGGGCACTTTGCAAGGACCATACTATGATAAGATGGTCGGAAGCATATCTTCAGGGTTCTCGGACTTGGTAGTCATTGGTGAAAGGATTGAAAATGGGATAAAAAATGGGAAGATACAAGGGGCACCCTCAGGTTCCTATCACACAAAGAAGTCATATGATGGGAAAAAGGAACCCAACATTGTGGGAGCAATCCTGGTTAATCAGACCCCGACACTACAACAGAAGGATCAGCAAAAGCAACAGGGTGGCCAACGCACCTGGAGGTCAAAGCCAACACAATCATTCACCCCGTTGCACATGCCACTGTCTCAAGCTTTGCAACATCTGCTCTGTCAGAACATGATAACTCTGCTACCTCCATACTCAGCTCCAGCTAACCCCGCTCCTGGGTACAAGCATCATGCTAGGTGCGCTTATCACTAAGATAGTCCTGGTCATGATACAAAGGATTGTGGGCCGTTGAAGCACAAGATCCAAGATTTAATTGAAGAAGGGCTCATTGAGTTCGAAGAGCCTCGCAAGCCTAATGCTATAAGTGGCTAGAAGGAGGGTTCCTTAGATCATTAGTTTTGTTTTCATTCGCAATTTCTTTTCTGTTTGTTTAAACATTGGTTTTGCGGTATACGCTATGTACTTTACAATAATCATTAATGCATTGCTTACATTTGTCTTGATTTATTCCTAGTGTTTTCACTATATTTAAAACTGTGTTTTTACTTGGTTTTCTTATTTGTGATATTCAACTCTCATTTAAAGCTGCATACCTTTAGAGGGAGAATGACGAAAACGATACCATAATCTCATACAGTACGCTTTCGAACAGACCGTGTTGACGATGTACAGGCATTGTTTCAATTCCAATACAATGGAGATATAAGGATGTTAATCCCTCGTCAACCCCTTTGAGCCTAAGAAGTAGGAGTTTTCCTTCACGTACAAAATAAAAACCCTCAAAATATAACCTGGGGTAGGGTAGCTGTTCAGTTAACTTGATTATCCCAAATTGTTCCTTTGAACATAATCACTGATGGTTCTCCGTCATAATTAAGCCTGGCAGTCAATGTCCGCAAAGAAAAAGAAAAAACAACACAAGGCCTGCCAAGTCAAAACCTATTAAGGAGACTCAGGCAAAATGGGGGCATCCCGCTGAGTGTAATTTTAAATAAACAGTTCGGGCAAAAATTAGGGATAATAAAGTAAAAAAAAGAGGTCACTACATACCCTCGACAAAAGGAAAATATTACAAAAAAGGAGGATGACTGCCTCTGCAGATAAACCTTTGGTTTTTGAACCATCGTAAATGCCAACATTATAACACCTAAAGTCTTTTGGAGCTTAAATGCATAGTTAACCGAGCATAGGACTGGAGAACGTCACGAAGATTGGGATGGGTACAAATAAACTTTGATCCATTATCCTTTATTTCTTAAAACCATGAACAAGGCCACGTTACAACCCTTAAAAGTCCTAACTGAAGCATGGTTAGTTCGAAAGCATGCCGTTACCAAAAGGTATCCCGACTCCTTAAGGTCTACTATAACTCTTGAGTTGATATCACTTTCTTACAAAAAAAACTCTGTTTTACTCAAAAATGTTTTTAAACTTTCAAGACAGACGTATGCATTCGCATCTTATGAATTTCATTATAAAGCACACTCATCTATATAGATTCAAATGTTTTAACATAAGGGAGAAGTTGCATGGGGCATGGCTAATGGCTAAAAATCCTACCGACAGGCGAAATAGCTTTAAAAGCATATCAAAGAAGAAATATCTCTTACGCCTGACTCGGATGGCTAGTGTATACACAAGGCATAGCCCATTGTTATCCTATTTATCTTGGGCAATCTAATCAAGATCCATGGAATATCTCAAAGACTTTGAATAGCCCATGGGGCAAGTCCATTACCGGGGGGCACGTTGCAAAAGGTCACTCAGTGTCAAATGTTGTTAATACCACCCTCACACCCTTTTCAGGAACCTTTTCTAGGTAGTTTTCTTTAAGACGCCTCTTAATCCTTTCAGGCAGTCTTCTTTAAGACATGCTCAAATATCTGTTATCCTTTCTAGGAGCCCTTTTCAGATAGTCTTCTTTAAGACACATCCTCTCGTTCTTTCGACAAGCCTTTCCAGGTATCTCTCGTCATCTTCAGAAATCTTTTCAGATAGTCTTTTCCAAGACATATTCCTTTCTAAGTAGTCTTCTTTAAGACATCCCTTACCCTTTTCAGGTAATATTCTCTAAAATATCCCTCATCCTTTCCAGGAACCTTTCTAGGTAATCTTCTTTAATTCACCCGTCAATCTGTTCAGACATGTTCAAACTTCTCTTATGCCTCCAAGAACTGTGTCAAACTTTGTTTAAAGTACAGTCTTCTTTAGGACGGTCTCCTATCCTTTCTAGGGCAATATTCTTCAAAATGTCTTTTCCTGAGATTTGTTTAAAACACCACATTCCTCAAAATAGTCTTTATCCTCTATGGGATTCTTTGACCCTCTTTACAAACGTGCCTCCCCGAGCTTTGTTTAAAGCACAGTCTTGTTCAAGACGATCTCATATCCTTTCCAGGAACCTCTTCAGGTAATCTCCTAGAAGACATCATCTCATTTTGAGTATTCAGTGAACTTTTGTCCATCGGACACGACCAAGACGCATGACTAATTCTGAAAAGCATCTGCTTCACATTCGAATCAATACCTAGCAACAGGGAGATTGGGTTAATCAAAGGCGATCATTGCTAATAAAGATCCCTGAACCGGGGGAACCACATCTAGGGGGTTCTCCTAAACAGGGGCAAAATATCGAGAATTATAGGGGCATACAATCAAGGATCCTATTGGCTGGGGCATATCTTTCAAGAATTCAAATACTGGGGCAGTGCATATCAGGTTCGTGGCATGACATGGCAATATTCGAGTTCCCTCTAAGGATATTTCCTTCAGGATAAATGGTGCGTCTCTCAAAATTTCTGATCTCGGGGAGATCACGCTAGTATCACACAAGGAGCATTGCTGCGTAATTGACCTTCCTACGCCTGTATTATTTACAACCTATAATGTGGGATCGTCGTACATACATAATTCTCATTTATTTGGAGAATCTCATTACATGACACATGCATTGCATGAAATCAACATTTGCCTTTTCAGGTCACTCCAGAGACAAAAGGATATTATCATCCAAATACGGTGAAAATACGATCGTTTCAACGATTTAACCTTAACAATTTCGATGCTTCATTCCGAGCCTTTCTTCAAAGGCAATTCAGAAACAATCAAAGAATTGTTTACCTTTCAAGGTAGTCTTCTCCAAGACGCTTATCAACCTTTCTAGGTAGCCTTCGCTAAAACCTTTTTTATCCTCTCTAGGAGTCTTTCTATGTCAGTCTCGCTTAAAACATATCTAGGTTAACCTTGTAGTCTTGTTGAAGACATTTCGTATCCTTTTAGGAACCTCTCTAGGTTAGTTTTGTTTAAAACATTTCATATCCTTTCAAGGAACCTCTCTAGGTTAGTCTTGTTTAAGACATTTCTCCTCCCGTCTAAGAGCCTTTCTAGGTCAGTCTTGTTTGAGACGTATCTAGGTTAACCTTGTAGTCTTGTTTAAGACGATATCGTATCCTTTCCAGGAATCTTTTTAGGCCAGTCTTGTATAAGACGTTTCATATCTTTTTTAGGAGCCTTTCTAGGTAATCTTGTTTAAGACGTTTCATGTCTTTTCTAGGAACCCTTCTAGGCAGTCTTGTTTAAGACGTACCATAACCTGTTTAGGTAGTCTTGTTTAAGACATTTCATATCCTTTTTAGGAGCCTTTCTAGATAATCTTGTTTAAGACATATCTCAACCTCTTTAGGTAATATTCTTCAAAATTTTATCCATTCTTTCTAAAGACATATCTTGCGCTTTCAAAGAAGTTTCCTCATTCAGTCTTCTCTAAGACATTTCTCCCCCGAGCTCTGTTTAAAGCCTAATCTTTACACCAGTCATTGATACACCCTATTCAGGAACCTCTTCAGGAAATCTTATGAAAGATAGTACATCATCTCCCCTCAAATACAATCCGAACTAGGGTTCGCAAACATCTCAAAAAGGTTAAGCAAATTCAATGGGTGATAAGGAGATAAGGCGTTGGAGTTGTCATACATCCATACTCATGTGCATACACGCGACATTTACATTCATAAGCATTCATACATATACATTGTACAAACAACAGGATCATATGCATACACATGATGCATACGCATTTACAAAAAAATCACCTATACAGGTAAACTTGTCCGAACCATGGCAAGTGATCCTATTGGTACAGATGAGTTTGCTAGCACTATACCAAGGTGATCACACAACTAACTGCAGGTCCGCTCTATGTAAGACTCAGGCTTTAGCAAGACATTTCTTTTCTCTCACACTCAAGCACAAGGTAAATTTAGGGGTCTTCCATTATTTAATAACTCTTCGATATGAAAAGCGTGAGACCTGCGTATTCTCACACCATTCAATCCAAGATAATTAAATAGGGGCAGCTGTCATACCCCAAAATTTACCCGGTATAACTTGCATTTGTCAATATATTAAGGGCGTTAAAAATTAGGAGCCATAGGGTTTAATATACCTATTATTAAACTCGCTCTCTTATAAAACTCCCTTATAGGTTGATTTAAAATAAAATGGAGGCGTGAATAGCAAATATTTGAGATCCAATTTATTTTGGGCCCATTTGTTTCTCACCACTTAATCATTTCTATCCAAATAATATTAGTAATTTCATTTGCTACTAATTATGATTTATTAGTGTGGTGTATTATTAATTCCTCTTATTGATATTAGTATTAATGTTAGGTTTATTAATAGTTAGTGAATGTCATCGTTAATTATTATTGTGATTTAGTATTAAGTATTAATATAATTATTGACGTTTTAGTTAATGTTTTAGTTGATGGCATTATTAGAAATTTAATTACCAGGGGTATTAATAGAATTATTGACTGATTAATGTTTCTATTAAAATAATTGAATGGTAATTGTATCAGAATGGGGCGGGCCAATGTTATTGGGCCAGGAATCCGGGTATTAGGCTTGTCACACGTGGGTTAAGGGGTTGGACCGGGTCAAACCGACCCAGTCACTATTCATCCTCTCCCACGTCCCTCCATCTGCGCCGCTACCAACTGAAACCCTAATCTAACAATTGCCCAGGCCCATACGAATCAAATCCAGAATCTTAACAAATCTCATAACTAAATCAAATCTTGTGAACAAATGAATCAACAGAATCAAAACTAAAAGTAATTGGAATCAAATCTTAACGAAAATGAATCAAATTTTATTAAACAGAATTCGTTCATCGAATTACAAGAGATTGAGATCAAATAATAACCTAAATTGAATCTAAGATTTCCTAATCTAATCAAACCCCAAGACTATAAAATCAAAAGTGAAAGAACAGAGGAGGGGTCGGAAAAATTGCTGGAGAAGAACATTGGCGCCGCCGCGAACTTTCGTCTTCGTCTTCGTACCTGTGAAAGAGAAAACAGAAGAAGGAGATCAGGAGAGGAGCTAACACGATCCAACAATTCAAGAACAAAGGTAACTTAATCGAACTTAGCTTAGGTTATTGAGTCAATTGCATGTTCGCGTTTTGTTTTGTTTGGATCTGGAAATTTGTGGGGGTTAGGGTTCATAAGGCTATTAGGGTTAGATTAGGGTTCTAAGGGTTTGGTTGAAGATTGAGTTAGGGTTCATCGTTCTGGGCGAATCAAGGGTTGCTGGGTTAAGAAAAAGATGAAAGTTTGAAGGTTCCGGTTGAATATCAGTCGGAAACCTGGGTTTTACATGGTGGTTTCTGGGGATCTACGACGGCCGAAGTGGTTTCCGTTTGGGTTTTTGCGTTGGTTTCTCGGGAGACACGAGAGTGAATGGGAGAAACGAATGAAGAGAGAGGAAAGGAAAGGAAAAAATGAGCCTCTGGCTCAGAAGCGAGTTTATATAGACGAAGGGTGTGGCCTGGATGGGAGACGCGTGGCCAAGCTATGGCCGCTCGTTGGCATATCTGGACATGATCCAGTGTGCTTCCCTCCTTGTGCACCCTCACCTTAGGCTGTACGTAAGCCACTGGATCTAGATCTACGACGTAGATCCCCCTATCCCACCATAGACTGTGCACTCTCGTCACACTCAAACACACGGACCATAAACACTAATGGGCCTGGCCACATGCTATACACACACCCCAATTTACTACCTCTTAGCAAATATACACCCCCCTTGCAAATTAAAAATAAAACTTATTTAATTAATTTTGATAAAAACTAATTGTTTAATTGTTTTGCTTCTTTTGATAATTTAATTTAATTTTCTCCTCGAACCGACTAAATCCATTAGTCGCATTAGACGAGAAATAATTTTTTAATTAATTAATTTATAATCCTATTAATTCTAAATCAATTCTCTCCTCAACCCGACTAAACCTATTAGTCGCATTAGACGAGAGATAAAACTTAATTATAAATCTAAAACACATTCAATTTGCTGCCCGCGATGATCAAATCTATTGATCTGAGTAACCAGCAATACCCCGTAATCTGTTAGCTATACTGATCAAATCTATTGATCATCGCATCTAACGGTGACATATCAAATCAGGGTTGTATGCCAAACCTCAAAACTTTTTTTCATATTCAAATCAAATTGAAAACTGCGATAGGCCACTCAAAAAGCCTTTAAAACAACCTCCAACCATATCAAATCAAATTTCAATCCTAAGGCGTACAACCCTGTGCCCGAACTACAGTGACTCTGATTCTCCCTAAGGAGGGGTGAGAACTTTAGTGGTTGGAGGAGGTTTAGCGGGGGCTTTTTTGGTTGAATTTTTGGGTTAGATTCTATTGATACATTCTTTGAATTAAAAATACAATCAGAATCAGGTTCAGAAATGACAATACCTAGACCTCGTTGCCTCTTCTTAGCAGGTCTTTCTCCAACTGTCTTTCTCTTATTCTCCATTTGTATCACCATCTTCTGCTTTCCTTTTAACTTTTCCTTCTCTTTATCAACTTCATTCTGCTTTTATTTTTCAGCATATTTCTTCTCCAACTTCTTTTCTTCTTCTTTCTTTTCTTCCTCTTTCTTTCTCTTCTCTTCTTCCTTCTTATCATCCTTCTTATGCTTCTTCTTTTCAACTTCTCCTTCTTTCTTCTGTTCATCAGCTTGCTTACTATTTCTCTTCTCATCACTTATAAAAGGAAGATCTGACCTTCTCTTGGTTCTCCTTTCTTTTTCTAGCACAATTTCTGGAACTCCATCCTTAGAAGTGAGAGCTTTCTACTTGCTTATCCAAATAGGCTCACAATCAAAACCATTTTCTCTGTGCATGGCAATGTAGCGAACAATAACTTCTGGTTGTTCATTCCTGAAGAACAACTCAAAATCAACCAAAACAGGACCTCTTCTGGTTCTAACTTATGGGTTTGCTTGAGGAGTAGAATCAATTGACTTGATTATGCCCATTTTCTTCAGAGTATGAGCATTCAGAGTACTCCCAATAATAGTGTAAAGATTATTGATGATTCCAGCATTCTCCAGATTCTCAACTATCTTAGTTTGGACCAGAAGATTTGTGAGGGTTCTTCCAACAGGAATAACATTCCTCTTCTTGTTTGGATATTGCAGCCTGATTTCATCTCATGAATCATTCACAGCATGCCACAGGTGATTGAAAATGATGAAGGGAAGATCCACCTTGATTTGATTGCCAATACAATACATTATGTATTGTTGATCCTTGTTGGCGAAGTTTGATGAACTTGTTGATTTTATGTGTTAGAAATAACCCAGAAGAATCTTCGTCCATACCTTGTAGATGGTTTTCATATCCTTAACTTCTTTTGATTTCTTTTCATTCTGAAAGATCTCAGCATACACAGCATCCCAATCAGTTCTTGGAGTTGCTTCAGTAACACCTTCAACATTCATCAACCCAAACAAATTTCTTATGAGGGGCTCTGTGATTGAGAAAATTTCACCATGAACTACAGAGAGAATTGCTTTAGGCATAACAGTTGCATGCACCCAGAATTCCTTCACTAGGTCTGGATAAACTAGACCACACAAATCACACAACAAAGGTCCCCAACCTTGAAACACCATATTCTCTGTAAGATGAACATCATGTTTCCCCAGATTTTCAAAATCTACCAATAACTCGCAAATAACCTCCAACTGATCCAAAGGAATAGAAGAGGTTATCTGGGGAACAACTTGTTGCTCTTGATCTTGTTTTTGTTGATGTTGTTGCTGAGAAGACGAACCAACATTCTGAGTTGAAGGGGAAGCCATTAAGGCACTTCTGAGATTTTTGAGTTTCTTTTTAGGGTTTGAGAAGAGAGAGAACAGGTTACAAAAATGCATAAAATAGGAGGATGATGAATGAGTGAAAAGAGTAAAAAAGATTATGAGAGATGTTTAAATAGACACAGATTTGAAACAAATATGCAATGAGATTCTGAGAATGAACAGTTACGAATGCAGAGAATCAAATGCATTTAATGTTGAGTGACGTTATGAGAAAACGTGATATTTGAAATGATTTGCATAGTTACATAGGGCGGCGTCTCATCAACTGCACGCATGCTTGTCCCTTCAGAGTGAACACGTGTTCATGATCTGGAATAGCTAGTGACAGCTGTTTTTCTTTAAAAGAAATTCTGAATCAACTTAGACATATGAAACGTTACCAATAACAGAATCAGAATATCTAATTGATAAACAAGTTCATAACTTCTGATAAGAAAATAAATAAGCATTTCAAATCTAATCCATATATCAGATCTTCCCATCTTTTCATTCTGGGCATAAATCCATACTGATATTCTTCATAATGAACTTAAATCTATCTTCAGTAAGGGGTTTTGTGAAGATATCAGCCCACTGATGTTCTGTATCCACAAAGTTTAAAGAAAGAACACCCTTCTGAACATAGTCCCTAATGAAGTGATGTTTGATCTCAATATGTTTAGCTTTAGAATGTAAGATAGGATTCTTAGATAAACAAATAGCAGAAGTATTATCACAGAAGATACGAATGTTAATCTCATATATCTGATAATCTTCTAGCTGACTCTTCATCCAGAGCATCTGTGTACTACATCCAGCAGCAGCAACATATTCTGCTTCTGTTGTAGAGAGGGCAATTATGGCTTGCTTCTTGCTGTATCAAGAGATCAGATGACTTCCTAGAAACTGACAGCTTCTAGAAGTACTTTTCCTTTCAACTATATCTCCAGCGTAATCAGCATCACAAAATCCTACTAGGTTGTAATCTTCAGATCTTTTGTAGACTAAACCAACATTAGTAATACCTTTCAGAAACCTCAGAATTCTCTTAAAAGCTATTAAGTGAGATTCTCTAGGATCTTATTGGAATCTAGCACACAGACATACACTGAATAGAATATCAGGTCTAGAAGCAGTATGATATAGAAGAGATCCAATCATACCTCTGTAGAGCTTCTGATCTACCTTCTTACTTACCTCATCCTTACCTAAAACACACGTTGGATACATAGGAGTCTTTGCTTCTTTGCTTTCTGAAAGATTAAACTTCTTCAGAAGTTCTTTCACATACTTGGTATGATGAACATGAGTTCCTTCAGAAGTTTGATTGATCTGGATCCCAAGGAAATACTTGAGTTCTTCCATCATGCTCATTTCAAACCCAGCCTGCATAGACTTAGCAAACTCCTTTCCAAGTGCAGCATTAGATGTTCCAAATATGATATCATCAACATAAATTTGGAAAATTAAAATATCCTTTTAAAGGTTTTACAGAAGAGAGTTGCATCCACTTGTCCTCTAGTGAAACCATTATTCAAAAGGAAAGAACTTAATCTTTCATACCAAGCTTTGGGAGCTTGCTTCAGGCCATATAATGATTTCTTTAATTTAAAAACATGTTCTGGAGATTTAGAGTGTTCAAAACCAGGAGGTTGGTGGACATATACTTCCTCATCTATATAACCATTTAAGAAGGCACTCCTAACATCCATTTGATACAGAGTGATGTTATGCTGAGTGGCAAAAGAGATTAGAAGACGAATAAATTCTAACCTGGCCACTGGTGCAAAGGTTTCTGTATAGTCAATGCCTTCTTGGTGACTATAGCCCTGAGCAACCAGTCTGGCTTTGTTTCTTACAACTTCTCCTTTTTCACTTAGCTTGTTTCTGAATACCCACTTAGTTCCAATGATGTTAAATCCTTTTGGTCTTGGAACTAAATCTCAAACATCATTCCTTGTAAACTGATTAAGTTCTTCTTGCATGGCAATTATCCAGTCAGCATCCTCCAGAGCTTGATCAACAAAAGTTGGCTCGATCAGAGATAGTAGACGAAATTGACATTCTGCATTGTTCTTAAGGAATGCTCTTGTTCTGATAGGATCATCCTTCTTTCCAATGATAACATCTTCTGGATGAGCAAAGTTGAGTCTAGAAGATCTTCTGGGTGTTGGCTCTTCAGATATTCTAAGATTCTCCAAAGAGGCAGCAACTTGATATTCTGAAACTTTGCTTCTGGGTTCTTCATGATCTGAGTTAGAGATTTCAATATCTGCAAAATTCTCAAACTGCTTTGGCTTTTCAAGACCAAGCTTATCATCAAATCTAACATTGATTGATTCTTCAACTACAAAAGTTTCAGTATTGTATACTCTGTAGCCTTTTGAGCATTCAGAATATCCAAGTAGAAAACACTTCTGAGCCTTAGAATCAAACTTATGCAGATGATCTTTAGTGTTCAGAATATAGCATACACATCCAAATGGATGGAAGTAAGAAATGTTGGGCTTTCTGTTCTTCCACAATTCATAAGGAGTCTTATTTAGAATGGGTCTTATAGAGAGTCTATTCTGAATATAATACGCTGTGTTAATTGCTCCTGCGCAGAAATGCTTAGCCATATTGGTTTCATTGATCATGGTTCTGGCCATTTCTTGTAGAGTCCTTTTCTTTCGCTCTACAAATCCATTTTGCTGTGGAGTTCAAGGACAAGAGAAATCATGGGCAATACCATTTTCTTTAAATAAATCTCAAAGAATCTGTTCTCAAATTCGCCACCATGATCACTTCTGACCTTTATGATTTTGCATTCCTTCTTAGATTGAATCTGAGTGCAAAAGTCAAAGAACACAGTATAAGACTCATCCTTGTGTTTCAAGAACTTTACCCACGTCCATCTGCTATAGTCGTCTACGATGACTAATCCATATTTCTTCCCTATGACAGATGCTGTTTTGACTGGGCCAAACAGATCAATCTGCAGAAGTTCTAGCGACCTAGATGAAGAGACAACATTCTTAGATTTGAATGCAGGTTTTGAAAACTTCCCTTTCTGACATGCTTCGCAAAGAGCATCTGATTTGTATTTCATATTAGGGAGTCCTCTGACCAGATTAAGTTTGTTAATCTGAGAAATCTTTCTCAAACTAGCATGACCTAATCTTCTGTGCCAGACCCACTGCTCTTCACTAACAGACATAAGGCACGTAACCTTCTGATTCTTAAGATCTTGAAGATCAATCCTGTAAATGTTGTTCTTTCTCTTGCCTGTAAATAGGATTGAGCCATCCTTCTGACTAATAGCTTTGCAGGACTTTTGATTGAAGATAATGTCATAACCATTGTCACTTAATTGACTTATGGACTATAAGTTATGAGCTAATCCATCTACTAAAAGTACATTAGTTATAGAGGGAGAGTTACCAATACAAATGGTTCCAGAACCAATGATCTTGCCTTTTTGGTTCCCTCCAAACTTGGCTTCACCAACAGATTTAGGCTCCAGGTCTTGGAACATATACCTTTTTCCTGTCATGTGTCGCGAGCACCCGGAGTCCAGGTACCATGCCATGTTTTCCTTCTTCTTTTTGGCTGCCAAGGATATCTGCAACAGATATAATCTTTTCCTTAGGTACCCACAATTTCTTGGGTCCTCTTGGGTTAGTTCTCCTCAAGTTCTGATTGAACTGAGGGTTAGCATGAAGATTAACAAGAGGTACAGCATGATATTCCCTATTCTGAATAGCATGATATTTTCTAGGATGTGCAACATACTTCATGGTGTGTGTTAAATGAAAACTCTTAGAGTTAGATGTGAGCTTTATATCATGAGAATGGCCAAACTTGAATTGATCATACAAAGGTTTGTATGTGATTTTCATCTTATCAACCAGTTCAAGTTTATATCGGGTTTCACCCTCATAGCCTAAGCCAATTCTCTTGTTTCCACTAACTCCATATATCATAGAGGCAAGTTGACTTCTGCAAATACCTCTAAATAGGAACTTCCTGAAACTTAAGTCATATTCCTTAAGAATATTGTTCATACTTGGAATAGACTTTTCTGAACTAGAAGATGACTCAGCATCTTTAGATAGTTTTAAAACTTTTTCTTTAACTTCAGCATTTTCTATTTCAAGCTTCTTAGTTTCAGATGCAAAGAGCTTTCTTAGCTTTTTGTATTTGATACTAAGTTTAGCCTTGATTTCCAGAATTTCAGTTAAGCTGGAAACTAGCTCATTTCTAGAAAGTTCAGAAAATACCTCTTCAGAGTCTGATGTAGATTTTGATTCATCATCAACAGTGGCCATTAACGCTATGTTTGCCTGCTCATCTTCAGAGTCTGACTCATTATCAGAAGAATCTGAGTCATCCCAAGTAGCCATAAGACATTTCTTCTTTTCAAAATTTTTCTTGGGCTTTTCCCTCTGAAGCTTGGGACACTCATTCTTGTAATATCCAGGTTCCTTGCATTCATAGAACGTCACCTTCTTCTTGTCAGATCTTCTGTGTCCAGAAGATTATCCTCTTTCAAGCCTTTTGAAGTTCTTGAACTTTATTTGTTTGCTTTCCCAGAGTTGATTTACTCTTCTGGAGATCATGGAAAGTTCATCTTCTTCTTCTTCTTCTTCTTCTGATTCTGACTCTTCAGAATCTTCTTCTTCAGCCTGAAAAGCGTTAGTGCATTTTTTATTATTAGATTTTAATGCAATTGAATTACGTTTCTTCTGAGGTTCATTTGCATCCAGCTCTATTTCATGACTCCTCAGGGCGCTGATCATCTCTTCCAGAGACACTTCATTCAAGTTCTTAGCAATCTTGAACGCAGTCACCATTGGGCCCCATCTTTTGGGCAAGCTTCTGATGATCTTCTTGACATGATCAACCTTTGTATATCCCTTGTCAAACACTCTTAATCCAGCAGTCAGAGTCTGGAATCTTGAAAACATAGCTTCAATGTTTTCATCTCCCTCCATCTTGAAAGCTTCATACTCCTGGATTAAAGCAAGAGCCTTTGTCTCCTTGACTTGGGCATTACCTTCATGAGTCATCTTCAATGATTCAAAGATGTCATGAGCAGTTTCTCTGTTTGTTATTTACTCATATTCAGCATGAGAAATAGCATCCAACAATATAGTTCTAGACTTGTGATGATTCTTGAATTCTTTCTTTTGAGCATCACTCATGGCTTGTCTAGACACCTTGACACCTTGAGCATTTACAGGATATGTGTAACCATCCAGCACTAGATCCCATTGTCATACCCTAATTTTTGACCCCCCTGAGATGTCACATCTCCAGACATTTCATCAACTCAAGACAAGTATCCAGAGCAGTCATTTGTTTGTCTAAGTACTCAGTCGAGGGTGTGTAAGAACAGAGAAGCTCAGGCAAAGGATCAATCAATAAGAAAATGACCTTGAATACAATCATGGGACTTAAATGATTCATTTATCCACATATGTTGATTAAACATCAGTCATTAGGGGTCAGGTTTACTCAAGACACCAGACTAGGGTTTTGAGCCCATCAAGGACTAAAATCAGGGACCACATTTGGGAAACCCTAAAAACATCCAGGACATCACACAAAGAGTTCAACTACTTTCAAATGATCCCTATGGCAATATCCACTAGGCATTGTACCTCAATTCAAGATCTACAGTCATCAATTTCATCTGGTATGCAATTAGGGTTTTAGACCTAATTCACCTGGACAGTTGACTTTTAATTAGGACATGGATCCACAACTCAAAACATGGCTCAAGAAATTCTATTACCTCAATATAATCCATTCATATCACTCATTTGAGGAGGAGAACTTGATTCATCACAAAAGTCCAAGATTTCAATTCATCTGGAAAAAGTCAACTGTACAAGATCCCCTTTGAATTTTAGGGTTTTGGATCAATATCATCAATATATGATTATTGAAGTCATTTGACCAAGAAAAATCAAGAAAATTCATCAAGGATTAAAAAGTCAACAAAAAGTCAAACCAGTGCATTTTGACCTAGTTCATGGATCTCAAATTTTCACCTGCACAACTCAAAAAACTTCCAACATGAAAGTTGTAGATCTCACAAAATAAAACAACTTCTCACAATGTAACTTTTTTCTAGAGATCAATCATTTAAGAGATATGAGCTTTGGAAGTTATAGGTCATAAAAACTTAGAAAAAATTCTAAGTATTTTTAACCTAGTTTTCTTCAAACTTTGGGCCTATTTTACACAATTTTTCCAAGTGATTTTGGGCAAACACCAAACTAATGAATTGAAGTACATGTTAAGGGCTTTCCAAATTATGCTCAACCTTCTCCAAATTCATTTTGAGCTAGGGGTTATTATGGTTCAAAGTTGGGCTCATGAAGTAAAATTATAGGTCATGTACCATTTTGAAACTTTGCAAATTTGTGCAAATGACTCTACTAATTGATGCTACATGACCCATAACTTATCAGTAGAGATACCATACATTCATTTTCACCATGGCATAAGGATTAGAGAATATTCCCAAAACAAGAACATGTGATTATGTAATGATTACATTTGGGAAATTTATGGCCAAGTGGTGAGTCACCAAAGGAATCTCTTCCCAACTAATTGGAACACTCCTCTGCATCAGAAATGTTCCCCAAGATCACAAGAGATAAATGGATAGGAAGCTAGTCCGAGTTTGACATCATTGCATTTGTGAGATTCTTTGAATTTCTTCATGGCCAAGAAACCAAAGTGACTTCATTAAGCAAGCTCACTCCTCCAATTTGTACTGAGATCTTTGCCTATAAATAGAGGTGTCTTCCTCAGTATTCAACACACCAAAGCAACTCCAATTCTTACTTTCTCATTCTCTCCCTCATGCTTATGGTTTTCAAAAGTTCTTTGGCAAGAAGAATCAAATTCTTCAAATCAGAGCTTTTCTTTTGAAAGTAAGCCTTCAAACATCTCAAGGAGGTTCATTAGAAGTGATCCAAGTACCTGGAATACTTCTGAAAGTGCAAGAACAACATATTCACTTTCATTTTGAAGCTCAAGCAGTTGGAGGTCTGTAGAAGAATTCAGAGGGTGTCAAATAAATCTAAGCACATCAACATGTTCCTAGAGGTGTAGTGAAGCTATTCAGATGCCTGTAGCACATCTATAACCACAGAATCACCAACCTCCATGTTCACTTGAAGCTCAAATAGAAGGTGTCGAGTAGGGCAATTCTAAAGCATTCAAGTTGCAATAAGCATTCAGTTAGCATCACTGAGTCACCAGGAAGCTTTTAGAATCATTCATACATAGCCAGAAGCTCTCCACCATAGCCATCAATCTCCATTTCCAGAGGTATTTTTACAAGTTTTAACACTCTTATTTAAGTACTTTTTGCAATATATCTCGATACCAGTTCATTCAGCATCCTCAGAGGATTAAAAACCCTCTATCACCATTCATTTATTCTTCAGCATCATCATTTAATTTTGTTTTTAAATTTTAGGGTTCTTCACGTATTTTGTTTAATTCAGTAGATATAGTTAATATAAATTCATATTAGTTATATATCTGGAATCGTGAGTGAATTTGGAGCAAGTTTACTCTTTACACTTTTGCAATTGGTTGAGATTTGAGAGAGTTAGAAATTCAAAAATGGTGGAGCTTGAGGTTGAAGATGAAGATGGTGAAACGAGCCATTTTTCAAACTCTCAGGGGCAAGTTTAAAATATAATGAATTGAAGATGTATTCTAAACGAATACACCGTTTAGCTCACTTGGTGACATGCGCTTCCACTCTCTCTTGCCACAAGGTCTGGTGTTTGATCCCCCCCTCAGACCTTTTGTTATTTTTTTTCTTCCATTTATCACGCGTGTTTCACATATAACCAAACAAAACCCCTCTTTAGTCACACTGAGCGTGTAGCTCAGTTGACTTTGTTATGTGTGGTGACCATGAGAACGTGGGTTCAAGCCTTGGTGGAGACAAAACTTTATTTTTACCACTTTTCCCATTTAATTTTCTTCACAACTTCAACCAATTAATTCACCCTTCAAATTAAATCATTTTTGCTTTATTTTTCACACACTTGTCATTTGATGTACCTATTTCATGAATAATAAAAAAAATACAAAAATATTATTTATTTGATATATTTTTACTAGGTTTAAAATGGTGTATTTTTAAGTATTTTAAAATACTTTTAATACATGTTTTCATTGAATTTTCCAAAACCTAATCTCTTATAAATATTGTAGTGACAAAACCCTAACCATTTAGGTCTTTATTAGGTATAGACTTTGTCTTTACCCAAATTAAGTTGACTTTTGTCAATTTTTAAAACTGTTTTCAAACTTCAATTAAACAGACGATCAGGGTTTTCAAACAACAAAACCTTGTATCATTTAAAATCTCTTCAACTGTTTTTCACACCTAGTAAATCATTTTTATTGGGCCTCTAATAGAGTATAAGTCCCAACCCCTTTTCATTTTATTTTCAAAATACAGTCAATAAAACTGTTTTAACAACAGTATTTCAATTTCAATCAACTGTTTCTTATAAACAGTAAATAAATCTTTCTGGGCCTCCAATAGAGTGTAAGACCCAACACCTTCTTCTTTTCATAGTTTCTTTTTCAAAACTGTATTTACAAAATCTCCTCATCTGTTTTCAGAACATTCTTCTGGTATTTGAAGGGCATTATTCCCGGTGAAACTCTTCAGATACCTATGTGACCTAGTGTCCATCTTCACTCCTTCTGTTTTAAATAAAATATTCAACTGTTTACAATTAAACATTCAACTGTTGCCAATAAACAACCAAGCTACTGGTAAAGCTTTGTACATACATCTTTTAAAGGCCTCCTCTTCATCCAGGTTGGGCTTTATAGCTTTCCATTTACAAGCTTTCCTTTAAATTATTGTCAAATATATACTGTATACATATATTGTTTAGAACTACGTCTGAGTACAAGCTTAGGACAGATAAACTATATATATATATATTATAGGACTATGGCCTAGGATTGAGAATGTCTTCCCGGTGAAGGCTCTTTCCTAATTAGATTTCCTTAGTTTAAACCTCAAGATGAATTATTCCCGGTGAAACATCTTGAAAAAAACCTTAGAAAAAAAAATAGGGCACATCCACCCAAGAGGAATTATTCCCAGTGAAACCTCTTACCCATTTGCTTAGAGCAAAATAAGTTCAAAAACCAACATAGCTTTCTCTTGTGCTATAACAAGGACCCTCGATGACCCTCGATTAGCCTCCTCTTGGGCTTACAATACAAGGACCCACAGGCTTCTTAAAAGCATTCCCAGCTTCCTCTTGAGCTTGTATACAAGGACCCATCAGGTTTCTTATAAACATAGGAACAAATCTTTAATCACCTTTTAGCCTACCCTGGTGAGATTCTTCTACTCTATAAACCATACTTTAAACAAGCTAAGAATGTCTCAATCTCAGTATTGAGTTCACCTTTTGGAATGAAAGACATGGACAGTCTCTGTCACCTTTATCTTCAAATCTCCAATAATTTTCCTCCTTAATAGAGTCTAGGTTCCATATCTGTCTATTTCCAGTCAGCCTTAATCTTGGGCTTTAAACAAGAAGTCTCAATAAATCCTTTCATCCTTTCATAATCAATGGAGTGCTACCCAATCATTCATTAAGCAAAAAATTTCCTAGAAAGGGTTAGCCTCCAAAATTAATCCTTCAAATCCAAATTCCCTGGAAAGGTTCAACTTCCACCATCTTTCATTTGAAACTTCAAAACTCCCTTGTTGAGTCCCACCTAGGTCAGTCTCAGTCAATAAAAACCAATTCTTTGGTAGAGTCTACTTTAGGTCAATCATTCAAATAAATTCCCCAGTAAGGTCAATCTTCAAACCTGGGTCTTTCATTCATCAATTTCTACTTAACAAAAGCATAATCCCTAGAAGGGTCAACCTTTAATCTCTAAAACAACAGATTAATCCCCTCTAAGTCAAAATATCCCATACTGGTAGATCTTCTTCCCCATTTAAAAGTCAGCCTCAACCTTGGGCTTTGTACAAGGCACATACTCCCCTTAGAGTCAAAACCTCACTCATAGGTATTCCCCTATCCAGAGTTAGCCACAACCTTGGGCTTTGTACAAGGCAGATAATAGAGTCTTCACAGTGAGTCTTTCCCCATAAAATAGCCACAACCTTGGGATTTGTACAAGGCAGATAAAATTCATTTCCATGTGTCAAAGATTCCTAACCTTTAGGATCTTTTCCCCAGAAGGTCATCCATACTCAGTTTCCTAAACCCATACATGTGTAACTTTCTCTAATTTGGTTGATAATCTTTCTTTCATTCAAGAGACATTTGACTGGTATAATTGCACATACACAAGTAAGGTCCCTCTCTTAATGAAACAAGTTCAGTTTTTCTGTCACTCTAAATGTTTGTGGTGGAATAGTAGAAATACCTCTCTGTAAAGATGACTTCATGTCTCTTTACTGTAAACAGAGATTTAATTCAAGCTTCAACCTTGAGCTTCAAGCAAGGCACCAAAAACAATTATTGTCCCTAATTAGTTCCCCGAACTACAAAAAGCTCTGACTTCCATTAGGGATATGTAGGCATGAGGTTCATAAGGAAGGCACCAAAAACAATTATTGTCCCTAATTAGTTCCCGTAGAGTACTACGGATATGTAGGGTGCTTAAAACCTTCCCTATGTATAACCGACCTCCCGGACTCCAGAATTTCTAGTCTAGGTGAATCCCCTCACTTAGCAAACTCCTAGGGTTTATTTGAGATCTTTTTCCCCTTCCTCTTTGTAGGATAATTAAAAAGTTCGTGTGCTATCGTAGGAAGAACTGAAATAAAATTCACCCCGCAACGGGCGCTCCTCTCCTTCTAAATTTCGTGTGAAGGGTCTAGCGTGCCGTCCTCCCAAGTGAAACGGGGAGGTAAAAAAAACGACACCACACCCATAAGTCACCATCTTGACAAAGAAAGTAACTTTCGAGTCTATCTTTCCAGTAGTCAAAGTTTTCGCCATCAAAAACTGGAGGTCTATTATATGTAATTACAAGCTTCTCAATCAATATATTAAATTACTTGGTTTTGATGAAGACAACTTGGATACCAACTTTCATAAAGGATGTGCAAAAAGAATATCAAGCTTTGGCAAAATCATATCAATTTCAAGTCTTGAAGAATTGTGAAGATTTAATAAGAATCAAGCTAAAGCATCAAAGGTATAAATAATTCTCACTTTGATATATAAATGTTCGCAATATATTTTACATGCATGCCATAACATACCATAAGTTTCATACCATAGTAAACCTTTGTTGAAACCTTTTCAAAATCAAAAATCTATGGAAAACTTTCAGGAACCTGTTCCTCCCAGCTGGGAACTGGGTTCCAGCATTCAATAAAAACAAAGCCTCTGGTTTTTAGTACTAGGAACCGGGTTCTACCCATCTCGGAACCAGTTCCCCTGTGTTAAATTTCAAATGTTCCTTTGTAACGTTAAGCAGGAACCGGATTCTCCCAGGCAGGAACCGGTTCCTACTGAACCAGTGTGTTTTATTTTTGCATGTTTGAACCCATACAAAATTATATTCTTTACACATAACCATTGCATTGTTTCATGAAAATATAACCTTTCCAAATGGTGTTTTACACACTATAAATTCTGTATCTTTCATAATCAAAAACACTTTCTTCATTAACAATTTCATACTCATAAATTTCATTATTTTCAAGTGTTTACAAATCAGAATTTTATGTGAAACTTTCTACATTCATTTTCATTGAAAATTTATTCTAAGTTTCATACATACATTGTGATCACTTATATACTCATTGAGAATTGTTTTGCTTGAAGAAGAAGATCAATCTAAGAATGATATTGCTCTCCATCTTTCATCATAAATTCTTGTATCATTCAAAAGATTATTTCTCCTTACTATCCAGGATTGTTGGAAGTAAGTGTTATGTTTTGAAGAGGATTGTTCTTCATTCACATTAGTGTTGTTTGATCTTAAAGGTGTTAAGAACCTTTGATCACCCTATAGGTTAGATAGTAAGCATAGGCTTGTACAATAATTCTAACTATAGTGAAATCTCTTTCGTGTTTGAAAGGGGACTGGAGTACTCTCGGATTGTGAGGGGAACCAGTATATATCCTTGCGTTCTTTACCTTTTTGCATTTTATCGCTTCCATCACTATTACCAAGAAAAGAAAAGAACCTTTCAAAAACCTTCATATATTCAACCAAAAATTATTAGAAGTATTCTCATAAAACCGATTGATTTTTGAAAACCTAATTCACCCCCCTCTTAGGCGTATCTGATACTTACATTTGGCATCAGAGCAAGTTATAGGTAACTTGTTTCTAAAGATCCAGAATGGCTTCCGCAAATCTGGTTTTCAAAGATGCTGGTAGTAACAACAAACCTCCATTGTTTTGTGGTGAATACTTTGGCTTTTGGAAAATCTGAATGAAGGCTCATTTAGAAGAAAAAGGAGAAGAAGTATGGGAGGTTGTCCTACAGGGTCCTCATGTTCCTGTAACTGTCGTTAATGGGGTTGGATCGAATAAACCTAAAGCGTCATGGGATGATAACGATAGAAAGAAGGTTCTTGCTGACAAAAAGGCTATCAATCTTCTTCAAGGTGCTCTTAGTATGGATGAATTTTTCCGAGTATCGGCATGTACAACAGCAAAGGAAATATGGGATAATCTTGTAGAAACTCATGAAGGTACCACTGAAGTTATAAGATCAAGATTGAATTCTTTAAGTCAAGAGTACAAACTGTTTAGAATGAAGCCCGGAGAAACTATTCTTGATTTGCAAAAACGATTCGTACATTTGACAAATCACTTGAAGGCACTTGGTAAGACCCTCACTACCGAAGGACTTAATCTTAAGGTGCTAAGATCTTTAGCAAGGGAATGGCAACCAAAAGTAACGGTGATATCCGAAAAGAAAAATCTGTCAAAATTGACTTCCGCAACATTATTTGGAAAGCTTCAAGAATATGAGACGTGAAGGATAGAAAAACACTTAGAAAGGGGGGGTTTGAATAAGTGTACTTTAAAAACTCTTAAGATAAAAACAATTGCACAATGATTTTTATCCTGGTTCGTTGTTAACGAAACTACTCCAGTTCACCCCCTTAGAGTGATTTACCTCACCTGAGGATTTAATCCACTAATCAATCTTGATTACAATGGTTTTCCACTTAGATACCCTCTAAGTCTTCTAGAGTATACTGATCACAACCTGATCACTCTAGGAACACAATGCTTAGATACCCTCTAAGACTTTCTCGAGAATCCGATCACAACTTGATCTCCTCTAGTTCTTTACAAATGGATGTAAACAAATTCTTACAAGAGTTATACAATGCTTCTTAAAAAGCTATAATCACAACTGTGATATTTCTCTTAAAGTTTAAGCTTAATCTCACTAAGATATTACAACAGTAATGAAGTGAGGTTGAAGATGAAGTTTGAGAGCTTTTGAATTTGAGAGCGTTTCTGTATGTTTGCGCAGAGTGTTGTATTCAGCTTCTCATCAGAACTTCTATTTATAGGCGTTTGAGAAGATGACCGTTGGGAGCATTTAATGCGTTGCGTGATACGTACATCATTGCATTTAATGTTTCACTCCTTTGCAAACTACCTCGAGCCTTGCTTTTCCTGCTTTAACTAACTTTACCTTTAATAGCTTCTAACGTTCCTTTTGTCAATCAGCGTAGCCTGCCATCTTGTACTTGCTTCTGATCTTATCTTTGTAGAAACAACGTTTGAATATATCAGAGTCAAACAACTTGGTGCAGAGCATCTTCTTGTCTTCTGACCTTGGAGTGCTTCTTAGCATGATACCATAAGAACTCCAGTGCTTCTGCTTCTGAACTCAAGTTCTTCTGATGCTTCAGTAGACCATGTTCTGATTCTGCTTGACCATCTTCTGATGTCTTGCGAGAGCATGTTCTGATGTTGCATACTTGAACCTTCTGAGTCAGTGCTTCTTGCACTGATTTGTGCATACTCTTCATATATTTCCTGAAATGGAAAATGCATAGGATTAGAGTACCACATTGTCTTATACAAAATTCATATCCATTGTTATCATCAAAACTAAGAATATTGATCCGAACAAATCTTGTTCTAACAATCTCCCCCTTTTTGATGATGACAAAAACATATATAATTGATATGAATTTGCAATCAGAATATCAGATGACTAAAGACAATTACAAAGTTATAGCATAAGCATATAAACAAATGTGTGAATATGTCTCCCCCTGAGATTAACATTCTCCCCATGAAATAAATACTAGACGAATTTATAAATAAAAGACTTCCCCGAGTATTTTCCATTTCAGTCAAGACTTTCACATTTGCTTAAATCTTCAGAACATTCAGAGCTTTTGCTTCTTGTTTCCATAGGACAGCTTCAGAGCTTTGAATTTCTTCTTGAATCATTGCATGCTAGAATGTATCAGAACATTGTTAAATGTACCAGAGCATCATCAGAGCATCTCTACATCCTGAAATGTTTCAGAACAAACTAAACAACAAAAGTCAGAGCATGAATGAATCAGAAACATTCTTTTAAGAAGGAACAAAAATCAGAGAAAAAACTCTGGTAAATTCTTAAACAGAATGCGTATCAGAACATATGAGGGATGAGTATGTGTTAGAGCATATTTTGCCACGAGAATATCAGAACATTCTTCCTTCTTGCTTCTGATCTTTGAAGCTTCATAGCACTAAGCTTGCTTCAATTTCCAAGAACATGCTTCTTTCTGAATTAGCATATTCTTCATGTGTTTGCTTCTCAATCCAATCACATGTTCTTCATGTATTTGCTTGTTATGCCAATAAGATCTTCTTATGTCAATCCTGCAAAGATATTCTCAAAGACATAGAACTTGCAAATAGCGTTAGAAATGTTGAGACTTAAACCCAGCAACTGATAATATAGATCAAATCAATTATCACATTTTCTCCCCCTTTTTGTCATAACATCAAAAAGCATATAAAAGATTCAGATGAAAAACAAACAATACGGAGAAAAGATAAAGATTCATTGATTGATCAAAACGTATCAGAAAATACAGAAGATGCAGAAAGAAAGATGCAACAAAAAAATAAACAACTAAGACCAAAAGACTACGACTAGCCTAGCTTAGAAACTAATCTGGCCAGAAGGTCTTGAATCTCAGAGGTGCTTTCAGACTGCTTCTTCATGAAGGATCTATATTCCTCATGTGTTTCATCATGCTTATCCAAGCGAGAAGCCATAGCATCTCGATTCTGTTAAAGAGCCTTGATAACGTTCACCAGAACTGAGGGTTCAGCAGAAGAAGATTCACAGCTATCGTTCAGAGGGATAGCATTTCGAGCAGCAGCATCCAAGATGAGAACATCTTCTTGAGTTTCCTGAACAGGACTTTTCTCAGAAGGATGATTCTCAACATCTTCCATCTCAACATCAACTTCTGACACAGAAGCATCTTCAGCATATTCTTGACCAGGGATCACAGAATCTTCATTCTCCAGAGCTTGAAGAATCTCAGCCAGATTCTTTGGAGGAATGGGAGCAGCAACTTCTGATGGGTAGACAACCTCAGGAATGACCATGTCTGGTGCTTCCTCATAGGGATTCGCTCTTAGCCATATGAATAGCCATAGGAAATCTCCAGTTAGAACATAATATTTTGGCTTCCATATTACCATAGTCAGACATGGTTCATCTTCCAACTCATCCACAAACTTCTTCTCCTCAAGAGATCTCCAATTTTTGATTGGATGGTGGTATTTACCATCATCAAACTCCAAGAAACAACCAGGAGAACCGGATGCTTCAGCCACGCATCTCTTTTGGATGTTCATAGCAGCACACTGAAAATCCTTTCTAAAGCGATTCCATAAGTCCCGAATAGCAACATGATCCAGCTTGGATTCATGAGCAGCTCTCAGAATTTCAATCCTCTTGCTGAACTCTATATTGAACAAAGCAATGTCAATAGGAATGGTGGGTTCAGGAGGGTTAAAAGTGAAGCGATAGTCAGGGTAAAAGAGGGAATAAGGGTTGGATTTTCTTTTTGGTAAAGAATGGGTTAAAGAAGGTGGAGATTCTGTGGTGAGGGTAGATGAAGATGGAATATCAGAAGGTGTTGGGGGGATGGCATTTAGTGGTTGGGGATTGAGGATAAGGGTAGAAGGAGGTGGTTGGAAAGTGTTTTGGATAGTGAAGGTGTTATGAGGTTCAGAAGGAGGAGGCTTTTTCTGAGAGGAACGAGCAGCTTCCAAAGCACGGAAGGATTCCCTGATGCGCTTCTCTTGATATTCTTTGGAATTTACTTTGAGAGGATCATAGGTTATCTTCTGCTTCTTAGCTTGCTTAGCTTCTTCTTCTGAAGCTTTTCTCTTCAATCTTAATTCTTTCTTCTTCTGTTCTTTACATCCTTCTCATTATTCTTCTCATCTTCTTCTTTCTTGGACTTCTTCTTTTTCTTCTTTTTCTCAGCAACGTCTTGTTTACTTCTTTCACTTTCAACAACAACAGTTTCAACAACTGTTGCATCAGCAACTTCTTGGATTTCTTGCTCAATATCAGTAAGCACATTCTTAACAACTGCAACAACAACTTCTTCTTCTTGATCATTCTTCTCTTCACAGACAGGAAGAAGATCAAACTTACGCTTTGTCCTTCTTTCTTTCTTAGCGGCAACTTCTGGAGCAGCTTCTGAAACATCTTCTGAAGCAACAGACTTAGGAGTTGAGGCTTTCTTACTTCCTTTCTTGACAGCGTTCAGATATCTAACTTTAATATCTGGTTTTTCATTTAAGAAGAATGCTTCAAACTCAGCTAGCACAGGTCATCTTCTGATTCTGATTCCAGGAATAGGTTGAGGAACATGTGCAACAACTTGAATGAGATTCATCTTTCTCAAGGTGTTAGCGTTCAAGACACTTCCAATGACAGTGAGAAGATTCTTGATGACACCGGCAAATTCTAGTTTTTCAACCATCTTGGTTTGAACCAGAACATTTGTAATAATTCTTCCAAAAGGAATAATATTACCTTTCTTCGTTCTGTTTGAATCCCTAGAATCTCTCACAGCATTCCACAGATGATTGAAGATGATGTAAGGAGCATCAACCTTCTTATTAGTACCAATGCAATACAGGATGTATTGTTGATCTCTGTTGACAAAGATTGGAGAATGAGTTGCTTTCCTGTGATAGAAACAACCAAGAAGAATCTTTGTCCAGACTTTGTAGATGTTCTTCAAATCCTTAACATCCTTGGTCTTTGTCACATCTGGGTATAGTTCAGCAAGAACATCTGCCCAGGTTTCTCTTTGAGAAAGTTCAAAGGCGCCAACTAGTTCTTTCAAATCAAACAGTATTCTCAAAGTATCTTCAGTGATTGCAAGGAACCTTCCAAGAACAAAAGATACAATCACCTTAGGAATGACGAAAGAATTAACCCAAAATTCCTTGACCAAATCAGGATAGACTGGTCCACAGAATTCAAGAAATAAAGGAGACCATCCTTGAAAGGCTATATTCTCCCTGAGATCAAACTGATGTTGTGCCAGATTATCGAAATCAACCATCAACTCGCAGATAACCTCTAAATCTTCAGGAGGAATAGCGCATGTGAGTGGAGGATAGAACAGTTCTTCTTCTACTTGAAGATGTTGTTGAGAAGGAGATGGAGAACCCGCAACGTTTGATGAAGAAGCAGCCATAGTTGCACAATTGAGATTTCTAGGTTTCTTTCTTTTAGGGTTAGAAAATAGGGCAAACAGGTTGCAGAAATGCATAAACAAGAGAGAGAGAATGAATGCGTAAAAGAATAAACGTTATGATGAGGGATGAATATATAGAGGCGGATTTGAAAAAGAATGCAATGAATTTATGAGAATGAACAGTTACAGAATCAAATGAAGTCAAATGCATTTAATGATGAATGACGTTAGGTGGGATAACGTGAAATTTGAAATGATTTGCACAGTTACCTAGGGCGGCGTCTCATCATTTGCACGCATGTCTGTCCAAAAAGAGTGAACACGTGTTCAACTTCTGGAGCAGTTGGTGACAGCTGTTTTACTTTAACTTTTGATTCTGAAAGAGTTATAACTTCTCATCTTCTCATTCTAATCAAGAGTTCATGTTGCTATTCTTCAGAAAAGCTCTTGTTCTGATAGAATCATCCTTCTTTCCAAGAATGACATCTTCTAAGTGAGCAGATGTGAGTCTTGAAGAGTTTCTGATAGTTGGCTCTTTAGAAATTCTGAGATTCTCTAAAGACGCAGCAACTAGATCTTCTGATCCTTTGCTTCTGAGATCTTCAGCTTCTGATACTTTGCTTCTTGGTTCTTCAGCTTCTGAAATTGAGATATCTATATCTGCAAAATTCTCAAACTACTTTGGCTTTTCAAGACCAAGCTTATCATCAAATCTGATATTGATGGATTCTTCTACAACCAATGTTTCAGTATTGTATACTCTGTAGCCTTTAGAGCGTTCAGAATATCCAAGAAGGAAACACTTCTGTGCCTTAGAATCAAACTTACCAAGATGATCTTTAGTATTCAGAATGAAACAAACACATCCAAAAGGATGAAAATATGAAATGTTGGGCTTTCTGTTCTTCCACAATTCATAAGGAGTCTTATTGAGAATAGGTCTTATAGAGATTCTATTCTGAATATAACATGCAGTATTTATTGCTTCTGCCCAGAAATGCTTAGCCATATTGGTTTCATTGATCATGGTTCTGGCAATTTCTTGTAGAGTCCTATTCTTTCACTCTACAACTCCATTTTGCTGTGGAGTTCTAGGGCAAGAGAAATCATGGGCAATACCATTTTCTTTGAAGAACTCCTCAAAGAATCTGTTCTCAAATTCGCCACCATGATCACTTCTGACCTTTATGATTTTGCACTCCTTCTCAGATTGAATCTGAGTGCAGAATTCAAAGAACACTGAATGAGACTCATCCTTGTGTTTTAAGAACTTTACCCATGTCCAACGGCTATAATCATCTACGATGACTAATCCATATTTCTTCCCTCTGACAGATGCTGTTTTGACTGGTCCAAACAAATCAATGTGCAGAAGTTCTAGCGGCCTAGAGGAAGAGATAACATTCTTAGATTTGAATGCAGGTTTGGAGAACTTGCCCTTCTGACATGCTTCGCAAAGAGCATCTGATTTGTATTTCAGATTTGGGAGCCCTCTGGCTAGATTTAGTTTGTTAATCTGAGAAATCTTTCTCAAACTAGCATGACCTAATCTTCGGTGCCAGACCCATTGCTCTTCACTAACAGACATAAGGCAAGTCACCTTCTGCTTCTCAAGATTAGAAAGATCAATCTTATAAAGTTGTTCTTTCTCTTGCCTGTAAATAGGATTGAGCCATCCTTCTGACTTACAGCCTTGCAAGACTTTTGATTGAAGATTATGTCATAACCATTGTCACTTAATTGACTTATGGACAATAAGTTATGAGATAATCCTTTTACAAGAAGTACATTAGATATGAAAGGAGAGTTACCAGTACTTATGGTTCCAGAGCCAATTATCTTGCCCTTCTGATCTCCTCCAAACTTGACTTCTCCAGCGGACTTAAGCACCAGGTCTTGGAACATAGACCTTTTTCACGTCATGTGTAGCGAGCACCCAGAGTCCAGGTACCATAACATGTTGTGCTTTGTCTTCTTTGCTGCCAAGGATATCT
The DNA here is from genome assembly GCF_029867415.1 of Vicia villosa. NCBI lineage: Eukaryota > Viridiplantae > Streptophyta > Magnoliopsida > Fabales > Fabaceae > Vicia > Vicia villosa. The sequence goes on from NC_081182.1 coordinate 135,247,476, forward strand.
GCAACAGAAATTATCTTCTCCTTAGGTACCCACAACTTCTTGGGTCCTTTCTTGTTAGTTCTCCTCAAGTTCTGATTGAACTTGGGTTTAGCATAATAAACAACAGGAGGAACAACATGATATTCTTTAAGTTTGGCAGTATTATATTTTCTAGGTTGTGTCACATGCTTCTTTGTGTGTGTAACATGAAAGCTTTTGGCATGTGAAGTGAGCCTAATATCATGTGAGTGGCCATACTTGAACTGTTCATACAATGGCTTGTATGTGATCTTCATATCATCAACAGGTTCAAGTTTGTGTGGGGTATTACCCTCATAGCAAATGCCAACTCTTTTGTTTCCAGAGACATCATATATCATAGAAGCAAGATGACTTCTGCCAATACTTCTAGATAAGAACTTTCTAAAGCTCAAGTCATATTCTTTCAGTATATGGTTCAAGCTAGGAATGGACTTTTCTGAGTCAGAAGGAGATCCAATATCTTTGGATAATTTTAAAACTTTTTCCTTCAGTTTAGAATTTTCCACGTCCAGCTTCTTAGTTTCAGAATCAAATAGCTTTTTCAGCTTTTTGTATTTGATACTAAGATGAGCCTTGAGTTCCAAAAGTTCTGTTAAGCTGGAAACTAACTCTTCTCTAGACAGTTCAGAAAATACCCCTTCAGAATCTGATTCTGATGTAGATTCTGATCCATCATCAACTGTGGCCATCAGTGCAATGTTTTCCTGCTCGCCTTCAGAGTCTGATTCTGATTCTGATGAATTTGAATCATCCCACGTTGCCATAAGACCTTTCTTCTTATGAAACTTCTTCTTGGGATTCTCCTTCTGAAGTTTTGGACACTCATTCTTGTAGTGACCAGGCTCATTGCATTCATAGCATGTGACCTTCTTCTTGTCAGATCTTCTGCTTCTAGAAGATTCTCCTCGTTCAAGCTTCTTAGAACTTCTGAAGTTCTTGAACATCCTGTGTTTGCTCTTCCAGAGTTGGTTTACCCTTTTGGAGATCATGGACAGTTTATCTTCTTCTTCTGATTCTGATTCTTCAGAATCTTGTTATTCTGCCTGAAATGCGTTAGTACATTTTTTATAATTAGATTTTAACGTAATAGACTTACCTTTCTTATGAGGTTCATTAGCGTCACGCTCAATTTCATGACTCCTCAGAGCACTGATCAATTCTTCAAGAGAGACTTCATTCAGATTCTTGGCAATTTTGAAAGCAGTCACCATAGGACCCCATCTTCTTGGCAAGCTTCTGATGATCTTCTTGACATGATTAGCCTTGGTGTATCCCTTGTCAAGAACTCTTAATCCAGCAGTTAGCATTTGAAATCTTGAGAACATCTTCTCAATGTTTTCATCATCCTCCATCTTGAAGGCTTCATATTTCTGGATCAAGGTAAGAGCTTTGGTCTCCTTGACTTGGGCATTTCCCTCATGAGTCATTTTCAATGATTCATATATGTCATAGGCAGTTTCCCTGTTAGATATCTTCTCATATTCAGCATGAGAGATAGCATTCAACAAAATAGTCCTACACTTGTGATGATTTTTGAATTGCTTCTTTTGATCATCACTCATTTCTTGTCTTGGGAGCTTTACACCATTATCTTTCACTGGAAGTTTGTAACCATCCACCAGAAGATCCCATAAGTCACCATCTAAACCAAGAAAGTAACTTTCGAGTTTATCTTTCCAATATTCAAAGTTTTCACCATCGAATACTGGTGGTCTAGTGTAGCCATTGTTACCATTTCCATTGTATTGCTCAGCAGGGCCAGATGTAGATGGTGGTGGAGTTTCAACCATCTTGACTTAGCGTTTTTCTCTTCCTAAATATTTTCTAAACACGGTTAAGTGCTTGCACCTTAGAACCGGCGCTGTGATGCCAATTGAAGGATAGAAAAACACTTAGAAAGGGGGGGGGTTTGAATAAGTGTACTTTAAAAACTCTTAAGATAAAAACAATTGCACAATGATTTTTATCCTGGTTCGTTGTTAACAAAACTACTCCAATCCACCCCCTTAGAGTGATTTACCTCACCTGAGGATTTAATCCACTAATCAATCTTAATTACAATGGTTTTCCACTTAGATACCCTCTAAGTCTTCTAGAGTATAATGATCACAACCTGGTCACTCTAGGAACACAATGCTTAGATACCCTCTAAGACTTTCTAGAGAATCCGATCACAACTTGATCTCCTCTAGTTCTTTACAAATGAATGTAAACAAATTCTTAGAAGAGTTATACAATGCTTCTTAAAAAGCTATAATCACAACTGTGATATTTCTCTTAAAGTTTAAGCTTAATCTCACTAAGATATTACAACAGTAATGAAGTGAGGTTGAAGATGAAGTTTGAGAGCTTTTGAATCTGACATCGTTTCTGTATGTTTGCGCAGAGTGTTGTATTCAGCTTCTCATCAGAACTTCTATTTATAGGCGTTTGAGAAGATGACCGTTGGGAGCATTTAATGCGTTGCGTGATCCGTACAACATTGCATTTAATGTTTCACTCTTTTGTCAACTACCTAGAGCCTTGCTTTTCCTGCTTTAACTGACTTTGCCTTTAATAGCTTCTAACGTTCCTTTTGTCAGTCAGCGTAGCCTGCCATCTTGTACTTGCTTCTGATCTGATCTTTGTAGAAACAATGTTTGAATATATCAGAGTCAAACAACTTGGTGCAGAGCATCTTCTTGTCTTCTGACCTTGAAGTGCTTCTTAGCGTGATACCATAAGAACTTTAGTGCTTCTACTTCTGAACTCAAGTTCTTCTGATGCTTCAGTAGACCATGTTCTGATTCTGCTTGACCATCTTCTGATGTCTTGCGAGAGCATGTTCTGATGTTGCATACTTGAACCTTCTGAGTCAGTGCTTCTTACGCTGATTTGTGCATACTCTTCATATATTTCCTGAAATGGAAAATGCATAGGATTAGAGTACCACATTGTCTTATACAAAATTCATATCCATTGTTATCATCAAAACTAAGAATATTGATCAGAACAAATCTTGTTCTAACAAGACGGAACTTGGAAGATTGGAAAAGCATGAGAACTTATAGAATAAATCCAAAGGCATTGCATTAAAGGTAGATTCAAAAGAAAGCCAAATGAAAGATGCATCGGATGAAGATGAAAACCTCTTGCTTCTTGTGAAAAGGTTAGGCAAATTTTTTGGTCATAAAAATAATATTGATAATGCTAACTATGTCAAAAGAAAGAAATTATCAAAGCATAAGGATAAAGAAGCATCCACTTCAACACAAGAAGTTACATGCTATGAATGTGGGAAACAAGGACACATAAAGCCGGAATGTCCAAAACTTTCTAAGAAAAATGGATTCAAAGGCAAAAAGGAGTTCAAAAATAAAAAGGCCTATATTGCATGGGAAGATAATGAAGTAAGTTCCTCGTCAGACTAGGATAGTGACGAAAGTGTAAATCTAGCACTAATGGCATCACACCACTCAGATGATGAAGAATGTGAGGTTAGTTATGATGATTCTCTTTTTGATAATGGTGCACAAGGTGCAATAGATGAATTATTAAAAGAGTGCAAAATTTTCTATAAAACTATCTCATCTCAAAAGAAAATAATATCATCTTTAGAAAAAAAGTTTAAAATAATTGAAGAAGAACATAAAGATGAAAAAGAAAAAAATGATTAGTGTTCAAAAAGATAATGTTGCATGCAAGAATTGTGAATCACTTTCCTTCCAAGTTGTTCAATTAAAACGTGTTTTAGAAAGATATGAAAATCGACAATTTGGATTTGAAAATGTTCTTAGCATACAAAGATACTCCAATGATAAAAATGGACTTGGCTTTTCAAAATTTGATCAACCAAGTTCCAACAAAACTATCTTTGTCAAGGCTAGTAACCAACCAATTCAAGTGAAAGTGAACAAGTCTAAATTAATTCAACATTATCCTAAAAGGAAAAACTTTGTTAAGAAATCTTATCCTCCTAGATAAAGAAGTAACTTTGAACCTACTTGTTTTTATTGTGGTATTATTGGTCACACACCCAATGCTTGCTATGTAAGAAACTTTAGTGTACCAAGTGGGCATTATGTGTGGGTTAAGAAAGGAACTAACTATGATGGACCCAAAGCCACTTGGGTACCTAACAAAACTTAATTTGTTTTGTAGGCTTGCTTGAAGACCACTTCAAACCTATGGTATCTAGATAGTGGTTGTTCAAAGCATATGTCGGGAGACCTAAACCAATTTTCAGATCTAAAGCTTAAGGCCAAGGGTTGTGTCACTTATGGAGATAACAATAAAGGAAGGATCCTTGGCAAAGGCAAAGTTGGTGCACCACCTTTCACATCCATTGAAGATGTTCTTTATGTTGAAGAACTAAAGCATAATCTTCTTAGCATTAGCCAACTTTGTGACAAAGGCTTCAAGATCAAATTTACTAAAGAGGAATGCTTGATCATTGATGAAGTCACCAATGAGGTAGAACTCAAAGGTACAAGAATTAATAACATTTTTATGATTTCTTTAAATGATTTATCTTTGAAAGTAAAATGTCTTTTGGTAAACTATGATAATGAATCATGGTTATGGCATAAAAGAGCAGCCCATATTCATATGGATCATTTAAATAAGTTAACCAAACATGATCTTGTTATTGGCTTACCTAAGATAAAGTTTGTCAAAGATAAATTATGTGATGCTTGTCAAAAGGGAAAACAAACCAAATCATCTTTCAAACCAAAGAATGTGGTGTCTACTACAAGACCACTACAATTGTTGCATATGGATTTATTTGGACCATCAAGAACAAGAAGCTTCGGAGGTAATGTATACGCTTTAGTTATTGTTGATGATTTCTTTAGATATTCTTGGACTTTGTTTCTTGTGCAGAAAAGTGATGCTTTTAAAGCCTTTAAGAAGTATGCAAAACAAATCCAAAATGAAAAATCACTAAAGATTGTATCCATAAGAAGTGATCATGGTGGAGAATTTCAAAATGCATCATTTGAAGAATTTTGTGAAGAACATGGTATCTCTCATAATTTTTCAGCACCAAGAACTCCACAACAAAATGGAGTAGTTGAAAGAAAAAATAGATTTCTAGTGGAACTTGCAAGAACAATGCTTAGTGATGCAAATCTTCCTAAATACTTTTCGGCAGATGCGGTTAGCACGACATGTTATGTTGGAAATCGAGTAATCATTAGACCTATCTTAAAGAAAACTCCATATGAACTCTTCAAAGGAAAAAGCCAAACAATGCTCACTTTCACATTTTTGGATGCAAGTGCTTTGTTCTCAACAATGACAAAGTCAATCTTAGTAAGTTTGATGAGAAATCCGACAAAGGTATATTTCTTGGTTATTCTCTTTCTAGTAAAACATATAGAATTTATAATAAATAAACTTTAACTATTGAAGAATCCATGCATGTATCCTTTGACGAGACTAACACCTCTAAGGAGGAAATAGTTGTTTGTGATGATGATGATCCTTTAGATTTACCCCCGGAAGAACTTTCAAATGATACAATTGTGAAGGCACCGGAAATTCAACAAGAAAGTGTACAACAAGAATCAAACACCAATGATCTACCAAAAGAATGGAGAACTCATAGAGACCATCCTATTGATAAAGTTATTGGTGATATTAGCCAAGGAGTTTCAACAAGATTAAATCTCAAAGATGCTTGCTTACACATGGCTTTTGTTTCTCAAATTGAACCTTCTAAAGTTGATGAAGCCTTAGGAGATGATCAATGGATAAATGCAATGCAAGAAGAATTAAATAAATTCGAGAGAAATCAAGTTTGGGAACTTGTTCCTAGACCAAGTGATAAACACATCATAGGTACCCGATGGGTGTTTAAGAACAAGCTTGATGAGAATGGTATAACTGTTCGAAACAAAGCAAGATTGGTGGCCCAAGGTTACAATCAAGAAGAAGGAATCGACTTTGAAGAAACATTTGCTCCGGTTGCAAGGTTAGAAGTTATTCGTCTCTTACTTGCTTATGCATGTTCATTAAATTTTCAGCTTTATCAAATGGACGTCAAAAGCGCATTCTTGAATGGCTAAATCAATGAAGAAGTCTATGTCAAACAACCCCCGGGATTTGAAGACTTCTAAAATCCTTCACATGTCTTTAAGTTGAGAAATGCTCTTTATGGCTTAAAGCAAGCACCAAGAGCATGGTATGATAGAATTAGCAATTTTTTGTGTGAAAAGTGTTTCGAAAAGGGTAAAGTTGATAAAACTTTGTTCATTAAGAAAATCAAAAGTAACACTTTATTGGTTCAAGTCTATGTTGATGATATCATTTTTGGATCGACTAACAAAGAAATGTGTGAGGAATTTTCATCGATGATGCAAGGAGAATTCGAGATGTCAATGATGGGAAAGATGAACTACTTTCTTGGATTACAAATTAAGCAACTCAAAGATGGAATCTTTATCAACCAATCCAAATATTGTAAAGAATTGTTGAAGAAGTTTGATATGGATAATTGTAAAGCAATGAATACTCCAATGGGCTCTGGTACATATGTTGATCAAGATGAATCCGGTACTCCAATTGATATTACTAAGTACCGAGGTATGATCTGTTCCTTATTGTATTTGACGGCAAGCCGTCCTGATATAATGTTTAGTGTTTGTCTTTGTGCTCGCTTTCAAGCAAATCCAAAGGAATCACATTTCATGGCAGTTAAAAGGATCATGAAGTATCTCAAAGGAACAACCAACGTTGGTTATGGTATCCTAAAGGTAGGGTTTGCAATTTAATTGGTTATTCTGACGCGGATTATGCAGGTTGTAAACCTGATCGTAAAAGCACAAGTGGAGCTTGTCACATTCTTTGGAATGCATTAGTATCATGGGTTTGTAAAAAGCAAGCATGTGTTGCTCTTAGCACGGACGAAGCAGAATACATAGCAACAGGTAGTTGTTGTGCACAAATTCTTTGGCTTAAGCAACAACTTCGTGACTTCGGACTTGATCTCGGATGCATTCCTCTTTGATGCGACAACACAAGTGCAATTAACATCATAAAAAATCCAGTCATGCACTCAAGAACCATACATATAGACATTCGACATCATTTTCTCCGAGACCAAGTCCTTCAAGGAGATGTCGAAGTAACATTTGTGGATACTCACAACCAACTTGCAGATATCTTCACCAAACCTCTTCCAAAAGAATCTTTTTACAAAATTCGACGAGAGCTTGGAATTTTAGATGCAGGTGATATTTAATTATTTTCTTCATTACCATAAATCAAAGGTACACTTCTCTAAAAATTCATGTGTGTCAAAAAGTGCATTATTTATGTTTTTGTATAAAGTCTTGGTATTAGTATTTGTTATATATGCTTTTTCTTTCATAAAAATAAGAAAATTGAAATTTTTCTCACTAGGAACCCGGTTCCCATATATGGAGGAACCGGTTCCCCGTAGTAAATTCCAGAAGGGTGTTTTTTCTTTTGATCCAGGATTCGGGTTCCATGTAGGGAGGAACCGGTTCCCACGTACTTGTTCAGCATAAAATGCATTTGTTTTGGTCTGTCACGTGTTTTTCTTTTATTTTCTTCACTTTAGTTTATTCTTTGTTACACATAAATATATCTTTATGTTTCTTAACCACCCATTCATTCTCATTCAACACATTCGTTCATCTTCATCCTCTCCAAAAACCCTTCCACCTCCATTGTCAAACCTCCATTAAAGGTCCACTACCTCACTTTTACCAACAAATCCTTATTACCCACTACCTCAAACCTCCATATAAACCTCTTTTCCTTCACTTCTCTTATTCAAAACTTCCTCATCTCTCCAAATCCGAATATCCCAAATCAAAACCCTAACTTTCAAAAAACCCTCAATCAACCATGGCACCAAGGACAACAAGGTCTGCAAAAGGGAAGAACAAGACTGGTGAAACAAGTGAAGACCCTCAAGAGCTTCCTCCAACTGTCAAGAGTCGGAGACTCACTTTCAACATGCGTAATTGGAGTCTCCTTCCGGCAAAATATGGTAAACTTCATGACTTTCCTACTCATACATCTGTTAAGATAGTCACTGATGATTTTGGTGATTTTACTCTAACATCTGAAGTGTATATCTGTTTAGATGTTGAGGAATTTGGAAAACTGTTAGGAATTCCCTATGAAGGTTTAGTTCTCACCCAGGGTAATATTCCGGAAGACTGGTAACCTTATAGTAAGGTAGAAGTGTTTGTGAATATGTGTAGACCAACACAACGTGATGCTGTACGACAACAACTTGCCTCAAAGTATAACATGTTTAGATCAAGCTTGTCAGTTAGTGATAGGATGCTACACCCCATCATTGGATATGTTTTATTTCCCAAAAACTCTAACCACTCTCGTATCAATGAGTTTGAACTAATGGTATTGGTTGCATTGACTCGTGGTATTGATGTTAATCGGGCTTTCTCCATCATGCGTCACATGCAAATTATGGCTTCTCTAAGTGGTGGTTTACCGTATGCTAGAGCTATTTCTCATATTGTTAGGGCTGCCGGTGTTCTTCTTCAAAGGGAACCAAAGAAAAACATGGATGAAAAGGAATGTGCAATTTCTACAACAAGCGCACTCAAGAATACCGGAATTGTGACTGATAGGGAAGGAAGATTTTACTACAAGGTAGATTTTGAGCCAACCGTTCCTCTTGTTCCTCAACCTCCTGAAGGTGGATATACCATGGAAATGATGTTTAACAAACTTTGCTCAATCCAAACTTCCATCGATAACAACCAACGAGAGAACAACTTTGAACATGGTCTTATGAGAATGCAAATCCGTGAGATCCAAAAAACTCAAAGACGTATCTTGGCACACTATGAAGAAGAGGAAGTAAGTGAAGAAGAGGAAGACCAAGATAATGGGAATGGAAGCGGGAATGGAAGTGAAGATGATCAAGGAAACATGAATGAAAGTGACTAATGTTGTCTCTTTTCTATGTTATGTTTTTATTGTTCTTTATGTGTTTATGTTTATCTAGACAATGTTTCATTTATGCCTCGTGATGTTTAGGCTAAGTAATTGTTTCTTTGTTGTAATTGTTCAAAGTCCGTATCATTTCGTACTTATTGTCGTGTTTAATCTATATTTGTTGTGATAATTTGTATGTGTTATGTTTTAGTTTCATATTTATTTCTCTTTTTCCCCATCCTTTTTGCTAATAACAAAGGGGGAGAAGAATATGCATGTTTGTTGTTGTTTTTGTTTTCAAAGAAAATGAAGACCATAACTAAATATCAAATGAACTCACTCCACTTACCAAAGAGAAATCATGGATTTAGGGGGAGTCACTAACATAGGGGGAGCCTTGCATTGTTCAACAAATTTCAAGCACAAAAACAACATTTCAAAGACATTTCAAGACTTGGCTGTCATCATCAAAAAGGGGGAGAATGTAATTACAAGCTTCTCAATCAATATATTAAATTACTTGGTTTTGATGAAGACAACTTGGATACCAACTTTCATAAAGGATATGCAAAAAGAATATCATGCTTTGGCAAAATCATATCAATTTCAAGTCTTGAAGAATTGTGAAGATTTAATAAGAATCAAGCTAAAGCATCAAAGGTATAAATAATTCTCACTTTGATATATAAATGTTCACAATATATTTTACATGCATGCCATAACATACCATAAGTTTCATACCATAGTAAACCTTTGTTGAAACCTTTTCAAAATCAAAAATCTATGGAAAACTTTCAGGAACCGGTTCCTCCCAGCTGGGAACCGGGTTCCAGCATTCACTAAAAACAAAGCCTCTAGTTTTTAGTACTAGGAACCGGGTTCTACCCATCTGGGAACCGGTTCCCCTGTGTTAAATTTCAAATTTTTCTTTGTAACGTTAAGCAGGAACCGGGTTCTCCCAGGCAGGAACCGGTTCATACTGAACCAGTGTGTTTTATTTTTGCATGTTTGAACCCAAACGAAATTATATTCTTTACACATAACCATTACATTGTTTCATGAAAATATAACCTTTCCAAAGGGTGTTTTACACACTATAAATTTTGTATCTTTCATAATCAAAAACACCTTCTTCATTAACAATTTCATACTCATAAATTTCATTATTTTCAAGTGTTTCCAAATCAGAATTTTATGTGAAACTTTCTACATTCATTTTCATTGAAAATTTATTCTAAGTTTCATACATACATTGTGAACACTTATATACTCATTGAGAATTGTTTTGCTTGAAGAAGAATATCAATCTAAGATTGATATTGCTCTCCATCTTTCATCATAAACTCTTGTATCATTCAAAAGATTATTTCTCCTTACTATCCAGGATTGTTGGAAGTAAGTGCTGTGTTTTGAAGAGGATTGTTCTTCATTCACATTAGTGTTGTTTGATCTTAAAGGTGTTAAGAACCTTTGATCACCCTATAGGTTAGATAGTAAGCATGGTGAGCTTGCGTTCTAACTATAGTGAAATATCATTCGTGTTTGAAAGGGGACTGGAGTACTCTCGGATTGTGAGGGGAACCAGTATATATCCTTGCGTTCTTTACCTTTTCGCATTTTATCGCTTCCATCACTATTACCTAGAAAAGAAAAGAACCTTTCAAAAACCTTCATATATTCAACCAAAAATTATTAGAAGTATTCTCATAAAACCGATTGATTTTTAAAAACCTAATTCACCCCCCTCTTAGGCGTATCTGATACTTACATTATAGCCATTGAAACTATTGCTTCCATTACCATTGTTGTTTTGTTCAGGTGTAGGAGTAGATGAAGGTTTTTCAACCATATTGACTCTGTGTTTTTCTCCCTGAATCTTTTATCTAACACGGTTAAGTGCTTGCAGTTAGAACCGGCGCTCTGATGCCAATTGAAGGATAGAAAAACACTTAGAAAGGGGGGATTGAATAAGTGTGACTTCAAAAACTTGTAAGATCAAAACATTTAACACAATTATTTTTATCTTGGTTCGTTGTTAACGAAACTACTCCAGTCCACCCCCTTAGAGTGATTTACCTCAACTGAGGATTTAATCCACTAACCCAACTGATTACAATGGTTATCCACTTAGAAAACTTCTAAGTCTTCTAGAGTATACAGATCACAACTTGATCACTCTAGGAATTCTTCTAGAGTCTACTGATCACAACTTGATCACTCTAGGAACCTTTTACAAACAATGTAAAATAATGTTTACAAGAGTATAGATTTCTTCTAATAAAGCTGTAATCAAAACTGTGATATTTCTCTTAAGTTCTGAGCTTAAAACACACTAAATATTACAAGAATTTGTGAGGTTGAAGATGAAGTTCGTGAGATTTGAATTTGACAATGTTTCAGTATTTTCGCACAAGTGTTCTCTTTGCTTCTAATTAGAACTTCTATTTAGAGGCGTTGATAGGAAAAGACCATTGGGAGCATTTAATGCTTTACGTGAATAGGACAGCTCTGCATTTAATGTTTCACACTTTTGTCAACTACCTCGAGCCTTGCTTTTCCTGCTTTTCCTGACTTTGCCTTTTGTAGCTTCTAACGATCCTTTTGTCAGTCAGAGATTAGACGTTTCGGCCTTTCATCTTGTACTTGCTTCTTGACTCAGATTTTGTATATAACAACGTTTGAATATCCGAGTCAACAGCTTGGTGCAGAGCATCTTCTTGTCTTCTGACTTTGAAGAGCTTGAGCGTGATACTATTCAGAACTTCAGTGCTTCTGCTTCTGACTTCGTTCTTTTGATGCTTTCAGTTCATGTTCTGATTCTGCTTGATCATCTTCTGATGTCTTTCCAAAACATGTTCTGATGAAGCCATCCAGAATTTCCAGAGTCAGTTGCTTCTGAGTGCTGATTTGTGCATACTCTTTATATATTTCTTGAAATGGAAAATGCAAAGGATTAGAGTACCACATTATCTTATACAAAATTCATATATAATGTTATCATCAAAATACAAAATATTGATCAGAACAAATCTTGTTCTAACAATTGGAGCCCTTAGTACAAACACTCTCCTTAGGCGTTCTTGCATGCGATGTTCTTGGCTTTGTAGTCGTTAAATCAGCGCTAATCATCCTCAGGGGAGATACATTGAGAGCCTGATTAGGGTTAGTTGACTCATTAGGTGTTGCAGATTCGGAGATGGGAGACACTTTCTTTGGCGAGGAAGCATTCGGTTGTTGAGACATCTTAAGATCCTTCAGAGAGCTTCTTGTGACACGATTGCGAGGTGCGTCGGAGCGGTTCAAATTCAGAAAGGTATTGTTGAAACCAATAGAGTAGGTTGTCGTCTTTTGTAGAAAAATAGGAGTAGGGGGGAATTTGACACAGAAACTAAATAGAGGAAGTTTAAAACAATGGATATTTAAGAAGCCCAAAGTGTATTCCCCTAATAGGATTAATTGGTATAATTCTGTATGGCGGCAAATACCTAACATACCCTTCACTTTTTCAGAGTGATTTCCGTCTACGGTCTTGGTAGTACCATCAGTAATAGGATGATCAGTAGCCACACAATTTTTGATGATCTGAAGTTTCACAATGTTGCCAACTGATGTTACAACATTTTCCCTGACATTGCCACTAGAGGATCTTTTTGATTCATTGCTCACACTTGACTCATTAGCAAATTTTGATGTCAAGACATCTGTTGTGACATTCTCACATGCTCCTAAGATAGTTGGCTCAGTTTCTTTTAGAACAGCACTGATGGTGAGGTCTCCAACATATGATTCTTCATCAGATTCATCAGCCTCTTGACACTCATCCTTGATTTCTTCTCTGATCATGGAGTAGGCAGAGGAGTAGTTTGAGGTGTTAGGCTCCTTTAGGTAGAAATTATCCTTAGACCTAAATCCCTTGATGACTTCTTCATTTTCTCCATTTGTGACAATACATTCTTCTTTAGTGAATCTGACATTGAACTATTCATCACACAGTTGGCTGATACTTATAAGATTTGCAGCTAGTCCTTGTACCAGCAAGACATTATTTAGATTGGGAACACCAGGACATCCTGACTTGCCAACACCTTTGACTTCTCTTATTTCTCCATCACCAAGAGTCACATACCTGGTGTCATCAAGTTGGATGTCTACTAATAGGTTCTTTCTTCCAGTCATATGATTTGAGCAACCACTGTCAAGGTACCAGTCTTCCTTGGCATGCATTCTTAGATAAGTGTATGCTACCAGAGCAGTATTCTTAGCCATCCACTGTTGCTTCCTGTCAGGAGTATCATGTCTAGGTTTGGCTTGATGTGTTTGGTTGGGATATCTAACTAGTCTGAAACAGAATGGCTTTATGTGTCCAAATCTTCCATAGTAGTGACACCTCCATCTTTGGAATTTCTTCTTTGTTAGGCTCCTTCTTCTGTTTTCTTGATGTTTTGACATTGGTGTTGACATCTGGTTTGTCAAGAAAGCATCAGGTTTTGATCTCCTGACCCCAGAAGTGAATTTTGCTTTAGCCACAAATCCTACCCCAGACATATCTCCAGCTCCATGTCCAAACTGCATAATTTCCTCCAGAATGTCAGTTCCATTATTCAGCATCCTGAAAGATTTAGTCATTTGATCAAGTTTGGAGTTCAACATGCTCATTTCACTACTGAGAGAGTCTATAGTTGCAAGATGTTCATTCTTCTCAGTTTCCAGCTCCTATATGATTATCTTTTGCTTCTCCACTTGTTTGCAGACTTCAGCATTCTTGATACACAGCTTCTTGTATGAGGCAGCAAGCTCATCAAAGGTTAGCTCATCATCACTGGAATCATCATCAGATGCATAGACACTTGTTAGAACTGTGACATGTTTTGCAGTTTCCTCTTCAGACTCATTGTCAGAATCTTCATTAGACTAAGTGACACACAACCCTTTCTTTTGCTCCTTGAGATAGGTATGACATTCAGCTCTAATATGTCCATATCCTTCACATCCATGGCACTAAACCCCTTTGCCTTGATTGGGCTTCTCTTCATCTTTAGATCTCCTTCAAGGGCCATAGGTCTTGCTGATGTCATTGGAAGTGTTCTTGACATTGGGTTTAGACTTCTGATCAACCCTTTTAATGAACTTGTTGAATTATTTTCCAAGCATGGCTATGGCTTCTGATAAATTTTCATCACTTCCACCATTGCTTTCTCTTGAATTCTCTTCAATGTTGGAAACAAAAGCTATGCTCTTGTTTTTATTTTCAATAATGTCACAGATACACGTCTCAAAGGTTTATAGAGAACCAATGAGTTCATCCATCTTCATGTTGCTGATGTCTTGAGCTTCTTCTATAGCAGTCACCTTCATAGAAAATCTCTTAGGCAATGATTTGAGGATCTTTCTTACCAGTTGTTCTTCAGACATTTTTTCTCCTAAGGCTCTTGAGGTATTTGCAATCTCAAGGATATTCATGTAGAACTCATGAATGGTCCCATCCTCTTTCATCTTGATATTTTCAAAATTGGTGGTAAGAATTTGAAGTTTGGACATCTTCACATTGGATGTGCCTTTATGAGTTGTTTTGAGAATATCTCAAACTTCTTTAGCCAGATCACAGTGCTGCACAAGTCTGAATATGTTCTTGTCTATTCCATTGAACAAGGCATTTAATGCCTTGGAATTTCCCAAAGCTAGCTCTTCCTAAGTTTTGCTCCAATGTTCTTCAGGAATTAGAACAGTGGTTCCATCTTCCACTACCTTCTCAGCATGTTTCCATCCGTTTTCCATAGCTCTCTAGGCCTTGCTGTCCACAGACTTTAGAACAACTACCATACGGGGTTTCCAGTAGTTATAGTTAGAGCCATCCAAAATGGGTGGTATATTCCCAAACACTAACAATTCCTTCTCCATAGTACCAGAATTTTGTTGTCCCAAGATCTCACCCTGATATAGACACGCATGGTGCCTACTCTGATGCCAATTGAAAATTCTAGTAACTCACACGCGATGTCATACTAGATGTTATGACATTCACAATAACACAAAATAATACTTTAAGACAGAAGAGCATAAAACAGTAAAGAACACAGAAAATTGTTCACCCAGTTCGGTATACAACAATACCTACTCTGGGGGCTACCAAGCCAGAGAGCAAATCCAATATAAGCAGAATTAATTCAGAGCTAAACTCCCCCATTTACAAATCCTCACTTAAGACTTACCCAATGCATTTCCAATATAGTCCTAGACCTGAGTATCTCCACTAACTCCCCCTCAATCACATCAGTGATTACAAACAGACTTGAATTAAAAGAGAGAAGACCCACTTCAAAAACACACCTTGATCTTGCTTAAAAGCTTCAATCAAGAGAAACACACATGTGCTTAAAATAGTTGAGTGACAAAATACAAAAACAACCTATTCTAATACAACCGTCAAAAAGACAATTGCTTGGAGTACAAGAGACTAAACACATAGACACAGAACTACGGTTCTTCACAATTAACAAATCTCTCTGCGTTCCAAATTAGGATTGCAGTATTCTTATATGCAGCTCTTGGGCCTCGGGCTTTCCAAGAAACAAATTAGGGTTAACCAAGTTAACCTAATTAACACGTCATTTGGCAGTTACAAAACGTGTTGTTAATGAAATCTTCTAGGAGAATTATTCAACACACAATAAAATGTTTCCTAAATTGTAGATTAAGAGAAATCAAGAAGCATAATAGTAAAACATAACAGCTCCTGCTGTCAAACATGGATGTTACGACATTGGTTATGACATTCACTAAGAAAACCTGTATTAGCTTAAACATATGCATGTCATGACATTTTTCAAGACATTAAACACCCAGGTATGTTTTACCACAAGTGCAACCAACATGAAAACACCTACAAAGTGGAAATATCTTCAACAATGTACAAATATCTTGTAGCTTTACTTCAAAAATATGAATCATCACATTCCTCTGATGAACACATCATCAACACATCTTCATAAAGTTTGTAACACTTTCTCAATCACACTTATGTAAGTTCTCATAACCATAATTGGATTCTTGACACCGACACACCAAATCACATATGTTCTTCACTCAACCTTTTTTATTCATATCATTGCATGCATCCTATTAACATCAATTTACCTAATTGTTCAAGCATAACTTTGAATATATGTGTTACTGTTCAATTAAATGATCACCTCATTCTTCATCATGAGGTATATGTTCGAACATCTACATATAACATAATCTCTGCACTATAATTATCAGCTAACAATAGATGCAAGCTTGTTTTTTTTACCATTGTTCTTGCACAATTCAGGAACTACATATGCTGAAGACGATTGGGCTTGCAAAAGTTCTTAATTACTTTTATATTTTGAATCATACACCTTATGTACCTTTATGTTACCATCTAGATAGTAATCTTATCAAATGTAATACTCAAACTTTGAATAAATTTAGTCTTTGGCACCATAGAATGGGCCACCTTTCACACAATGTATTGAAAATTATACAACAAAATGATCCATGAGTACATGATATTACTGATTTTATTTATGATTGATGTCACTTTACTAAACAACTTATAATACGGTGGGAGAACTGACTTTTAAAAAATATGCGGATAGCAAGAGTCGCCACCGACTTTTATTTTATCCAATCGGAAAGGCAAAAAGAACAGGAAAGGCCTTTGAAGGATTTTGAGTTCGGGGGGTAAGTTATACAAAGGGAAGGTGTAAGCACCCTTTGTATCCATGGTTATCCATGAGTTCTTAATTGCTTAGCTCACTTTGAAATATTTGTTTTGTTTGAAAAGGAGGTGCCAAAAGGCAAAGTTTTTATTCTTGTGTCAGTCCTCAAGAATATTTTTGAAAGTTTGATTTGAAAAGAGTTTTTTGATGAGCAAGCAATTAAGAGATACTTACCCTAGAATTAAGTATTTCTTGTTCTTTAAGTCTTAAAGGAAAGAGACTATCCATACCATTCGGGGTAGGAAGTCCTTTTATTGGATGTAAGGGACATCGAAGGGTCATCGAGAATTATCGTTCGCCATAAGGCTATCCATACTATAAAAAGGGTAGGAAGACTCAGGGAAGGATATAATAGTCATTTTAGGCAACCAATGAGGACACCTTAGCATTGGAAAGGGACAATCATCATTAATCGTAGGTAACATCGAGGGGCAAGATCATTTTTGTTTAGGCAACTTTGAAGGGACTTATGATCTTATGATGATCATGAACTGAGGGCAACATTGCTAAGGCATCCTCGTATTCGAGGGACTTGACTATTTTTTAAATCGAAAGGCAACATAAGAAAGGTTACCTTAAAGGTATGTGTGTGCCACTATCAAGTGATTCAGTTCGAATATTTTTATCTTGTAAAGTTAGTGATTCTAAATTCAATTCATGGTTTTCACTCCCTAAATTACTAACCACGCGGTTTAAATACAATTAATAATAGCAGAAAATAAAGCAGTTATAGGGTGCGGAAAGTAAAAGCAGAAAAAATAATGGTCCTAATTACTATTACATCAAAATTGAATAAGCGACCTATACACCTTCTAATATTTAAATAACATAAATTAAATAATTAAATAAACGGCATAATTAAATAAAAGGCAAAATTAAAATGAAGGCGGAATTAAATAAAAGGGAAAAATAATAAAAAAAGGTACATGCGATAATCAAGGGAATATGAGGTGAGAAGAGAATCGCGTTTGAAGAAATTAAATGTTTGATTACAAAAGGGTAAACCTAAACCTTAAAGGTTAATGAGCAACGGATTTTAGGGTGATAAGTCTTAAATCTTAATGGTTAACCTAAAAATAAAGTTATGGTTAAAAATTAATAAACCTAAACATAAATTATTCAACCTAATTACCCTAATTAATAAAATTAAAGACTAATTATAAACCTAATTGATTATTAATCTAAAAACAAAATTTAAATTAGAACTAATTATTAACCTAATTAAAATTATTAAATCTAAACATAAAACACAATTTTATTGAAAAACTTAATTTTATTAATTAAATTAAATTTTATTATTTTTATAAAAAAAAGATTTTTAATTTTGAAAAGAATTAATTAAAAGGGTTTTTAGTAAAAAAAATAAAATAAAGAAAATAGTTAAAATCAAATAAAAGAAATAAATAACAAAATTAAAAAAACCTGGCGCTTTGATCCAGTGTGGCTCGCTCAGGGAAGACAATGGTGAGCTTGCGCATCCTGAAACGTTATATCTGAAGCTGGAGAGATCTGAGGGCACCATATGAGGGTGCATCGTAAGTCTGCTGGAAGATATGGCGTTGGATCTGTATGACAAAGGTAACAAACAAATTGTAAAACATAATATGTTGGACCTGGGGATTGAACCCAGGATCCTTTGGTTACCAGACCGCACGCGTCACCGCCTGTACCACAATCAGTAGTTGATAACAAACCAATAGAAAAATATATTATAAATAAACGCGTTAGTGATAGAGTAAAACGACATGTCAAACCGTGGGTCCCCTTTTTCTTGGACTGGCCAATCACGTGAGAGAGAAACCTTGGACTTGTTGACTGGCCATTAGGGATGCAACACACATGGTCAGACAGTCTTCCCACTATTCATCTTCTCTTTCCCATGCACCTGCGGAAATTCTTGCGATTTCAGCCACGCCTTTACCTGCGGATTTTTTCGCAGGTTCTTCTTCCTCTATAGCCACAATTTGAGACCTGCGAAATCAACACGAATAGGAACCAAATGCTGCCCAGATCTACTACTTAGGACTCTAGGAATCCAATGGTGGTATTTTCAAGTCCTGAGAATGCTTGTACATAGAGATTCGAAGAACAAACCTTCAAAGCCCTAACAATGGTGATCTTTCATTCTTGCATAGAAACTTGCACACAATAGCTCTTAACGACTTTAAACATCAACATGAACATGAATGTATGCTTACAAATCATTTGATTTGCATGAATTAAAAGTTTGAGTCTTGGGCCCAACATCAAAGTTATATAGAATTGAATTTCCTTGTGAATGAGCTTTGGTTGGGGAATTTCTGATGAAGTATGAGAGACTTATGGCCAGTCAAAGTTCAGTTGACTTTATATCCAAAACCCTAATTTAGAAACTTTGAGTTTTGTTGATTTATGAACTTTCCTTGATGAATCATGATCAATCCTTGATCAAATGATGAATGTTACTTCAAAATGTTGCTGTTGACTAAAAAACAGGAATTTTGACTGTGATTTGACCATATTTAACTTTTAGGTCAAACTAGTCGACTGTTGACTGTTTGAGCCATTGATATTTAGATGAGCTTGAGTATGAAAATGTAGAGGGAAAATTTTGGGGTATGACAGTTGCCCCTGTTCAATTTTCTTAAACCTAAGGATGTAGATAGGTTTGTTTGCCTGTCGTAATCCGAAGGTGGAAAAGGCTTGAACACTAGAATACCAAGAAATTTACCCTTGCAGATGCAAGGACCGTTTCGGGGATAGGCTTAAAGATGCCATCTGGTCTTGATAATATGAAAGTCATAGTGAGTCGTGCATTAGACTATATCCGAGCTCAAAGTATTGAGAAGTGTTTGTTGGAGATGGGCTTGTAGATGCCATCTAGTGTTGGCAGAAGGATGTGTGAGATGGGCTTAAAGATGCCATATGGTTTTGATAATATGAGAGTAAGAATGAGTCATTCATTAGACTCTATCTGGGCTTGATAGGTGTAATGATGAACCATACACTAGGCCATGTGCATGTTGAAGAATCTTAGAACGAGCCGTCCATTAGGCTATATTAGAGAGTACCATTCATCAGAGTGTATTAGAATGAGCCATCCATTAGGTTGTATCAGAGCGAGCCATCCATTAGGATATAACAAAGTGAGCCATCCATCAGGCTATGTCAGAGAGTAAGCCATCCATTAGGCTATAACAAAGTGAACCATCCATTAGGCTATCTCGTAAGGGACCATACATTAGGCGAGCCATACATTAGGCTATATTAGAAGAGGCCGTATATTAGGCGAGCCATTCATTCGGCTAATAGAGGACACCATACATTAGGCGAACCATACATTAGGTTAATAGAAGATGCCATTCATTAGGCGAGCCATTCATTAGGCTAATGTAGCGGGGAAAATCTGAGATCTAAGCCATAGGATTGACTCGACTCATTATTTTGGTTTGAAATCGCCACCGTGCTTTATTATTTCCAAAGGAAAAGGGAAATAACATAAAACCCAAAGTTTGTTTTTAAAACAAAAAGAGATCTCAGGTACGGGTGTTGATTATACATGGGGAAGGTTTTAAGCACCCCTCATATTTGTGGTACTCCACAGGAACCTTTTTGAAAATCTGTGTCGTGTGTGTGCTAAAAAAAGGGTTTGTTTTATTTTTAAAATAATATTGGCAAAGCATTAAGCTTTGTGCCTACATACCTCCTCGGTGCAATGGAGAAGTCAGAGCTAATGTAGTTCCGCTTAAAGGGAAAACTGTTTAAAAGCGAATAAACACTTTATCATCGTCGGAGAGAAATACTCAACCATTGATCTTGAGCATGAGAACAAATGAGTTCTTTGCATCGCAAATGAAACAAGGGCTCCAACTCAGATAAAATCAACGAGTATGCCACTAGCTCTCTCACGCGGAAAAGATCTCATTATATCAATCAATTTCAAAATCATGGGGTATCGCCACTCACTACAACAATTAATCGTGTTTAAGCTTTTGAAGAAAAGCTACCAAGGGCAAAAGATATTTTTAAAGAAAAGGTTTTAAAAGAGATTTTACAAACATAAGAAGATTTTGGAAAAAGGGAGAAGATTTTGAAAATCTAAGAAGGGGAGGAGATGAAGAGGCTATCCTAATGCGTAAAATAAAAGCTAAGGAAAGAAACGGTCTAACCGAAATAAGAAGCCAACACTTGACATTATGAGTCAAGGTAGATTTCCCATCCTTTGGAATATCAATACTAAACCAGCACATTATCACTTGAGGATCTAGATGAACTTATTATCTTTAGCACCACTTTGCATTAAGCACATTAAAATTCAGAAGAAAAACGGGCAGAGTAACGACTGTTTTCGGGTAAAATCCTTATCTCAATGCCTTGGAATTAACTATCAAGGACTTTCAAGGAGATACCTGCATACACAAACAGACAACAATCCAATGCCTGACAGACAGAACAATCACAGAATAACAACAAAATAAGGGTCCAGAGGTACTAAGTCCATAAGTCCGAATGTCCAAAATGCTTAGGATAGTAACCGATAGTCCAAAAGAGAGCCTTAAGTGTTTTTTAGATTTTTGTTGTTTATTAGTATTTTAGCATAAAAGTAAAGTATGGTCCAGGTGGACAAAAAGAAAATAGCGGAAACATAAACAATACGTCCAAATGGACAAAGAGAAAATGGCGGAATATAAACGTCCAAATGGACAAAAAGAAAATAGCGGAAACATAAACATGATGAAATGATAAATTAAAGCGATAAAGCGAGAAATATAAAGAGCAATATAATAAAGTGAGGAAATTAAAGTCAATTGTTAGATGTTAAAGATAACCATCTTGAAACTTGTCAAGTATGTTATCAAAGTTAGTAAGAAAGATCGATGGTGAGTGAAGGATGTTCTCGGATTTAAATTCAATGGAACTTTATCAGAAGCTTGATAAAATCATAGCGACTACACGATAAACTTCCATAAGTCTTAAATCAATCGCATACAATTCTCTTCCATATTTGATCCTTTTTTATTCGGGACACGAAATATTGCGCTATGTTAAGCAGATCGCCAAGTGATTTACATAGAAATCACCCTACAACAAGGCCGGTCAAAACTTTATGTGCTAATGCATGTGAGAGAAGCGATATATAGATCACTCTCCGAAAGCAATACCGCACGAAAAGAAAATAGGTAACGATCTAGTCTTTACCAAGAATCCATAGAATTCTCATGGTGTTAAGACTTTCATCGATCAAAAGAAAAAAAAAGAAGGAGAAGAAGAATAAAATGCATAAAAGATAATCAACTCACACTATCATTAATATCATTCATCTAATATTATGGATTTGGTCATTTCAAACCTATCAACATCCTAGATCCAATGATATTAATGAAGTGGAGGAAGAAGGAAACCAAAACAAGCATAAAAAAGGAAAAAAAATACATTCTGTCCCAGGGGAAATCGATTTACCTAAGGAGGAAATCGATTTCCTCAGTGCAGATTTTCAAATCTGGCACAAAAAACAGAGTGGAAACCAATTTCCCTCAGGAGGAAATCGATTTCCTGCGCACAGTTTTCAAAAAAACAGCATTATGAAGCATAAAACTTGATTTAAACCAACCTACAAACACCTTGTGATCACATCTCCATTGGAGCACGAATTTTCCATCAACTCACCATCAAATAGGACCAATATAGCATCAAAGATGCATTGAACACAAGCAACAAAGATCTACATCTTAGAATTTAGGAATTTACCAATTCTTGAATCAAATGTTGAAGTAGCTTCAAGAACAAGCACAAAATGTGTAGATCCTTCAAAATTGGTGATGAGCAAACAAAGAAAAGAGAGAAATGTAGGAGGGTTAGTTCAAAACTAGTAAGATTCAATGTGAATCTCACTAATTCTATGAAAATGAACTTTGGGTGAGGGTTTTGGAAAGAGTGAGAAATGAATTTGCAAGAACTTTTTTGGCTCTCCAAGCTTGTGAAATGAGGGAGGCAAGGCCTCTATTTATAGGATTGGAGCAAGAGTAGTGGCAATTTGTTCTTTTTGAATTTGGTAATTAACTTGTATTTAATTGGTGTTTAAATGGTAAAATGAGGTTAAAATGGGTTTAATGAAGGTAATTAATTTTGGCGAGGTGGAAAATTGGTAAAATGACAAAAATGGTCAAAGAAAATAGGTGCCAAAATGATGTCACACTTCCCTCCTTATATTTTTTGAATTTCGCCCTAGGGAAATCGATTTCCCCCTTGGGTAGATCGATTTCCATAGTGAAATCTTCAAAAATCTGTTTTCTTGCACTGTTTTGATTTTTTTTGCCCGATCTTTTACCTGTAAAATATAAACAAAAGAGACAAAATACATATTTTTGGATTTTGGTTAGTATCAAACAAATAAAAAGCTAAAAGTGCTTGATGATTCCCCTCAGAGATAAGCACAATATCAAGAATAGAACTTCACAGTGTTGCTCTTGATTGATGAATAAACTACAACCAATGTATGATCTTAGGGTAAAAAATTGGGGTATGACAGATGCCCCTATTTAAGTTTCTTCGATCCGGAGATACGATGATTGTAAATCTTCGTTTTGACGAGATTGAAGAGACTTAAATATATAAAACACGCAATTTTATAACATAAGATGCAATGCAATGTTTAACGAATGCATATGATGATGATGAAACAAAATACCACTAGGAGGAAAAGGAACTCCACTGGGAAAAAAAATGTCTTGTGGGAAGAATTCCACTAGGAAAAACGAGACTTTGTTGGAGAAATTTTTCTCGGAAAAGAAACTTCACTAGGGAAAACATTTCGCACCAGAGAGGTTAAAGCACCACCTTTCATTGGGGATGAGAGAAAAAGGGAGGCATCCTTTTTCACTGGGGAATCAGAAAATATGCTTCCTCTTTCACTGGGGATGAGAAAATATACCACCTTTTACTGGAGAATCAGAATACTAATCTTTCATTAACAGAAAAATACACCATCGTTCCACTGATGATATGAATAGAAATGCATCGACGTACCACTGACGATGAAAATATAATAAGATACACCAGCATTCCATTGAAGGTGAGCTACCAACGTTCCACTGGAGGTAGAAACTAGCTATACCTCCGTACCACTGATGATAAAATATACCATCGTTCCACTGATGATATGAAAAGATACATCGACGTGCCATTGACAATGAAGATAACAAGATACACCAACGTTCCACTGAAGGTGAGCTACCAACGTTCCACTGGAGGTAGAAAAGAGATATACCGCCGTACCATTGACGATAAAATATTGAAGGATAGAAAAACACTTAGAAAGTGGGGGTTTGAATAAGTGTGACATTAAAAAATCTGAAGATAAAAACAATTGCACAATGATTTTTATCCTGGTTCGTTGTTAACGAAACTACTCCAGTCCACCCCCTTAGAGTGATTTACCTCAACTGAGGATTTAATCCCCTAATTAATCTTGATTACAATGGTTTTCCACTTAGATACCCTCTAAGTCTTCTAGAGTATTCTGATCACAACCTGATCACTCTAGGAACACAATGCTTAGATACCCTCTAAGACTTCTAGAGAATCCGATCACAACTTGATCTCCTCTAGTTCCTTTACAAATTATTGTAAACAAATTCTTACAAGAGTATTACAATGCTTCTTAAAAAGCTATAATCACAACTGTGATATTTCTCTTAAGTTTAAGCTTAATCTCACTAAGATATTACAACAGTAATGAAGTGAGGTTGAAGATGAAGTTTGAGAGCGTTTGAATTTGACAGCGTTTCTGTATGTTTGCGTAGAGTGTTGTATTCAGCTTCTCATCAGAACTTCTATTTATAGGCGTTTGAGAAGATGACCGTTGGGAGAATTTAATGCGTTGCGTGATCCGTACATCATTGCATTTAATGTTTCACTCTTTTGTCAACTACCGCGAGCCTTGCTTTTCCTGCTTTAACTGACTTTGCCTTTAATAGCTTCTAACGTTCCTTCTGTCAGTCAGCGTAGCCTGCCATCTTGTACTTGCTTCTAACATGATCTTTGTAGATACAATGTTTGAATATATCAGAGTCAAACAGCTTGGTGCAGAGCATCTTCTTGTCTTTTGATCTTGAAGTGCTTCTAAGCGTGATACCACAAGAACTTTAGTGGTTCTGCATCTGATATCAAGTTCTTCTGATGCCTCAATAGACCATGTTCTGATTCTGCTTGACCATCTTCTGATGTCTTGCGAGAGCATGTTCTGATGTTGCATACTTGAACCTTCTGAGTCAGTGCTTCTTGCGCTGAATTGTGCATACTCTTCATATATTTCTTGAAATGGAAAATTCATAGGATTAGAGTACCACATTGTCTTATACAAAATTCATATACATTGTTATCATCAAAACTATGAATATTGATCAGAACAAATCTTGTTCTAACAATCTCCCCCTTTTTGATGATGACAAAAACATATACAATTGATATGAATTTGCAATCAGAATATCAGACGACTAAAGACAATTACACAGTTATAGCATAAGCATATAAACAAGTGTGTGAATATGTCTCCCCCTGAGATTAACAATCTCCCCCTGAAATAAATACTGGAAGAATTTTTAAATAAAAGACTTCCCTGAGTATTTTCCATTTCAGTCGAGACTTTCACATTTGCTTAAATCTTCAGAACTTTCAGAGCTTCTGCTTCTTGCTTGCATAGGACAGCTTCAGAGCTTTGAATTTCTTCTTGAATCATTGCATGCTTGATTGTATTAGAACATTCTTGAATGTACCAGAGCGTCATCAGAGCATCTCTACATCCTGAAATGTTTCAGAACAAACTACATGACAAAAGTCAGAGCATGAATGAATCAGAAACATTCTTTTAAGAAAACACATATATCAGAGCAACAACTCTGGTAAGTTCTTAAACAGAATGTTCATCAGAACAAATGAGGAATAAGAATGTGTTAGAGCATATTCTGCCACGAGAATATCAGAACATTCTTCCTTCTTGCTTTTGTTCTTTGAAGCTTCACAGCACTAAGCTTGCTTCAATTTCCAAGAACATGCTTCTATCTTGAAATAGCATATTCTTCATGTTATTGCTTCTCATGCCAATCACATGTTCTTCAAGTATTTGCTTCTTATGCCAAAAACATCTTCTTATGCCAATCCTGCAAGGATATTCTCAAAGACATAGAACTAGCAAATGTTGTTAGAAATGTTGAGACTTAGTCCCAGCAACTGATAATATAAATCAAATCAATTATCACGTTTTCTCCCCCTTTTTGTCATAACATCAAAAAGCATATAAAATATTCAGATGAAAAACAAACAATATGGAGAGAAGATAATGTTTCATTGATTCAACAAACATATCAGAAGATACAGAAGATGCAAGAAAATGGATGCAAGGACAAAAGAAACAACTAAGACCAATGGACTACGACTAGCCTAGTTTAGAAACTATCTTGGCAAGAAGGTCTTGAATCTCAGAGGTGCTTTCAGTCTTCTTCTTCATGAAGGTTCTGAATTCCTCATGCGTTTCATCATGCTTATCCAAGCGAGAAGCTAGAACATCTTGGTTCTGTTGAAGAGCCTTGATAGCGTTCACCAGAACGGAGGGTTCAGCAGAAGAAGCTTCACAGCTATTGTTCAGAGGAATAGCATTCCCAACAGCAGCATCTAACTTGAGAACATCTTCTTGATTTTCCTCAACAGGAATTTCCTCATCAAAATGATTCTCAGCATCTTGTTTCTCAACATCAGCTTCTAATACAGAAGCATCTTCTTCATATTCTGGAGCAGGGATCTCAGAATCTTCATTCTCCAGAGCCTTAAGAATCTCAGCCAGATTCTTTGGAGGAATGGGAGCAGCAACTTCTGAAGGATAAACAACTTCTGGATACACCATATTGTGGTTGTCGTTTTTTTTACCTCCCCGTTTCACTTGGGAGGACGGCACGCTAGACCCTTCACGCGAAATTTGGAAGGAGAATGCGCCCGTGGTGGGAGGAATTTTATTTCAGTTCTTCCTACGATATCACACGAACTTTCTTATTGTCATACGAGTAGGAAAGGGAAAAAAAGATCTCAACTAAACCCTAAGAGTTTGCTAAGTGTGGGGATTCACCTAGACTAGAAATTCTGGAGTCCGGGGGGTCAGTTATACATAGGGAAGTGTT
This sequence comes from Vicia villosa, assembly GCF_029867415.1. Classification (NCBI taxonomy): domain Eukaryota; kingdom Viridiplantae; phylum Streptophyta; class Magnoliopsida; order Fabales; family Fabaceae; genus Vicia; species Vicia villosa. Next base: position 135,274,312 of record NC_081182.1, read on the forward strand.
TAAACACCCTACATATCTGTAGTACTCTACAGGAACCTTCTCTGTGTCATTGTGATTGTGTTTATTGCTAATGATTGGGAAAGTTTCTCCTTTGTGTTAGGAGAAGGAATTAAATTGATTTTAAAAGACAGATAGACAGACAAACAAACTGACTATTTTTGGTATTTTATTAGCTCGCTGAGATTCCTTATGAACCTCATGCCTACATATCCCTAATGGAAGTCAGAGCTTAATGTAGTTCGGGGAACTAATTAATTATTAATTATTTTTGGGTGCCTTGCTTGAAGCTCAAGGTTGAAGCTTGAATTAAATCTCTGTTTACAGTAAAGAGACATGAAGTCATCTTTATAGAGAGGTATTTCTACTATTCCACCACAAACATTAAAAGAGTGACAGAATAACTGAATTCATTTCATTCAAGAGGGGGACCTTACTTGTGTATGTGCAAGTATACCAGTCAAATGCCTCTTAAATGAAAGAAAAATGCTCATCCAAATTAGGGAAAGTTACCACATGTCTGGGTTTTACTGCCAGCTCATGCCTTTCAAAATCCTAAATGGGAGACTTGATTAAAATTAAAATGATGTAATGTTTGTTTGTTTGAATGTGGTAAGATAGAGGAAAGATCTCTCTATAGAGATAAGCTATGTCTATCTACTGTATAAAAAATTTGATTTTTAACTGGCTTGTATAAGGCCCAAGCTTGAGGCTTTTTTATTAATGTATTATTTATTGACTCTGGGAGATGACTCCACTGGGGGTTAATTACAAGGAATTTTGGTGTTCTGTACAAAGCCCAGAATTGAGGCTGACTCTATTTGGAGAGTGTTTATTTTGATGGATTTTATTTGGTGTTCTGTACAAAGCCCAAGATTGAGGCTGACTCTAGCTAGGGAAAACATTATTTTCTGCCTTGTACAAAGCCCAAGGTTGTGGCGGACTCTTAAATAAACTGAGTATGGATGACTTTATGGGGAAAAGATCCTAGATGTTAGGAATCTTTGACACATGAAATATGGTTTATCTTCCTTGAACAAAGCCCAAGGTTGTGGCTACCTGAATGATGAAGGACTTACTGGGGAGACTCTATTATCTGCCTTGTACAATGCCCAAGGTTGAGGCTGACTATTAATAGGGGAGTTTTATTGTTTTGGTGCCTTGTATGAAGCCCAAGGTTGAGGCTAACTATTTTTGTTGGGTTTTGACTCTACTGAAGGATTTATTTATTAAAAGACTGATTTTTTGGAAGCTAACCCTTTCCAGGGATTTTGACTCAGCTGGTGAGTTTATCTTTTGAAAAGAATGATTTTTTTGGAAGCTAACCCTTTCCAGGGGTTTTATTCTTTTAAACAGGTTTTTATTAATTGACTTTGGAGGCTAACCCTTTCCAGGGGTTTTTGTTAAAATGATGGCAGAAAGATTATCTAATGAGACTTCTTGTTTAAAGCCCAAGATGAAGGCTAACACTGACTGAGGATAAACAAAACATGGATCCTAGACTCTGCTAAGGAAGATTAATGAAGATAAGGGTGACAGAGACTGTCCATGCCTCTCATTCCAAAAGGTGTACTCAATGTAAAATTGAGACAAACTTAGCTTGTTTAAAGTTTGGTTTAAATTGGAAGAAACTCACCAGGGTATGTTAAAAGGTGACTAAAGACCTGTTCCTATGTTTATAAGAAACCTGATGGGTCCTTGTATACAAGCTCAAGAGGAAGCTGGAAATGCTTTTAAGAAGCCTGTGGGTCCTTGTACAAAGCCCAAGAGGAGGCTAATCGAGGGTCCTTGTTATAGAACAAGAGAAAGCTATGTGGTTTTGAACTTATTGTGGCTTTAAGCAAATGGGTAAGAGGTTTCACTGGGAATAATTCCTCTTTGGGTGGATGTGTCCTATTTTTTGGATTCTAAGGTTTTTGCCAAGATGTTTCACCGGGAATAATTCATCTTGGGGGTTTGAACTACAGATTTCTAATTAGGAAAGAGCCTTCACCGGGAAGACATTCTCAATCCTAGGTCATATTCCTATAATATATATATATAGTTTAACTGTCCTAGGATTTACACTCAAACGTAGTTCTAATATATATATAAACAGTTCTACATTTGACAATAATTTAAATAAAGACTGTAAATTGAAAGCTTGTAAAGCCTAACCTGGATGGAGTGGAGGCCTTTGAAGAAGTATGTACAAAGCCTTACCAGTAATTGATGGATAATAGTTGAATATATATATGATAAACAGTTAATGTTTCTTTTGAAAACAGAAGAAGTGAAGATGGACATAGGTCACATAGGTATCTGAAGAGTTTCACCGGGAATAATGCCCTTCAAATACCAGAAGAATATTTTGAAAATAGAAAGAAGATTTTGTAAATACAGTTTTGAAAAACAAACTATGAAAAAAAAAAAGGTGTTGGGACTTACACTCTATTAGAGGCACACTTAAAAATGATTTACTGTTTATGAGAAACAGTTGAAAATGATTGAAATGATATAAGGTTTTGTTGTTTGAAAACCTTAATCATCCGTTTAATTGGAGACTGAAAACAGTTTTGAACATTGACAAAAGTCAACTTAATTAAGGCAAAGATGAAATCTATACCTAATTAAGACCTAAATAATTAGGATTTTATCATAAAATTATTCACAAAGTAATTAGGTTAAAACAAAATGAAAATATATATATTCAAAGTATTTAAGAAAACACTTAAAACATACTATTTTAAACCTAATAAGAATATATGAAATAAATAATATTTTTATGATTTTTTTGATTATTCACAAAATAGATATATTAAATGACAAGTGTGTAAAAAATGAAATTAAAATGAATTAATTTGATAGGTTAAATAATTGTTTAAAGTTGTAAAGAAATCAAATGGAAAAAGTGATAAAAAATATTGTTTTGTCATTACCAAGGCTTGAACCCACACTCCCATGGTCACCACACAAAACAAAGCCAACTGAGCTACACGCTCAGTGTGACTAAAGAGGGATTCCAATTGGTTATATATAAAACACGCGCGTTAAAATGAAAAATAAAAACAAAAGGTCTGAGGGGGGGATCGAACCCCAGACCTAAGGCATGAGAAAGTGAGAGGCGCTTGTAACCAAGTGAGCTGAACGTTTTAGTCGTTCAAAACACGCTTCCAATTGATTATATTTTAAACTTGCTCCTGAGAATTCAAAAAAACGCGCGCAAATCAACTTCATCTTCAACCTCACGATTTCAATTTCTGGAAATCCTATCTCCCTCAATTCTCAACTAAATTCAAAGATGTAAAGATGGATTTTGCTCGTTTTTGGACGAGGATCATGATGGTGTCCTTTAATTTCATTTATTCTAAGTGTAACATAAAATTCGCAAGCATGAACACTAAGAACCCTAAAACTGAAATTAAACATGAAATACTATATATGCATGATTTGATGCAATTGGTTGAGGGCTAATGATCCATGAAGGTGCAGAAACCAACTGGTAACTTCATTTTAAATTTATCTTGCGTGAATCATAGAGTTTGAAGCTTTTGAAACTTACCTGAAAAATGAAGATTTGGCTCTGATCAAAGTGTGTTGCAGAGTTGTTGCAACGATCCAGATAGCTTCAGTGATCCTCCTGGAAGGTGTTGAGATGCTTAACTTGGACTGAAAGTGCCCAGAACCTCTTGCTCGACCCCAACTGCAATAGCTCCAAGTGAGAGGTGAAGATGATGATTCCTCACGTACAGAAGTGTTTCAGAGGTTTGGATCACCTCTAAATGACTCCCCTAAGGTGTTTGAATACTTAATTCCAAAGGAAGAGCTCTGGTTTGAAGAATCCGAGTCTTCTTGCCAAAGAACCTTTGAAAACCTTAAGTATGAAGAAAGAAGAGAGAAAGCAAGAATTCTGTTGCTTTGGTGTGGTTTTTGAATGAGAAAGACCCCTCTATTTATAGGCAAATGGTTCAGAGCAGTTGAACATGGCAAGCTTGCTTAGTGAAGTGAGTTTGGTTTTTAGCCATGAAGAAATTTTGAAAATATCCCAAATGCAATGATGCATTTTCGGGCTAGCTTCCCCAACCATTGATCTTGTATGATCTTAGGGAACATTTCTGATGCAGAGGAGAGTTCTAATTGGCTTAGAGCAAGATTCCTTGATGATTCACCATTTGCCATAAATTCAAAAATGCAATCATTACATAATCACATGCCTTTGTTTTTGGGAATCGTCTTCAATCCTTATGCAATGATGGAAATTGATGTATGGCATGCTTGCAGATGTATTAGAGGTCGTGTAGCATCACTTAGTGAAGCTAATTGCACAAAATTGCAAAGTTCCAATTTGTACATGACCTATAATTTCACCTTATGAGGCCAACTTTGAACAAGCATAACTCTTAGCTCAAAATGAATTTGGAGAAGGTTGAGCACAATTTGGAAAGCCCTAAACATCTACTTCAAATCATTAGTTTGGGGTTTCTTCATAATCATTTGGGAAAATTGTGAAAAATGAGCTCAAAGTTGGATGAAAACTAGGTTAAAACACTTAGAAAAATTTCTAAGTTTTTATAACCTAAAGCTTGAAAATTCCAAATCTCTTAAATGGTTGATCTTTTGAAAAAAGTTCCTATGTAAGATGTTGTTTTATTTTGCAAGATCTACAACTTTCATGTTGGAAGTTTTTTGAGTTGTGTAGGTGAAATTTTGAGTTCCCACAATGCCCTCAAAAACCCTAATTCCCGACTTTTTGCTCCTTGATGATTCTTCTTGAATTTCTTTGGTCAAATGACTTTAATATCCATATATCGATGATATTGATCTTTGAAAGTCATGGTTTGACCAAAAATCTTAAAAGTCAAAGGTGATCCCATACAGTTGACTTTTTCCAAATAAAGTGAGATTTTGGACTTTTGTGTGGAATTAAGATCTTCTCCTCAAATGAGTGATGTAAATGGGTTATATTGAGGTAGTAGAGGTTCTTGAATCATGTCTTGAGTTTTGGATCCATGCCCTGATTAAAAGTCAACTATCCAGATGAATTAGGTTAAAAACCCTAATTGTCGACCAGATGAAATTGGTGACTGTGGATCTTGAATTGAGGTGTGATGTCCAGTGGATCTTATTGTATGGATCATTTGAAGATGATTGAAGTCTTTAATAGATGTCTTGGAGCTTTTTAGGGTTTCCCAAAGGTGATCCCTGATTTCAGTCCTTGATAGGCTCAAAAACCCTAGTCTGGTGACCTGAGTAAACCTGTACTCAGATGACTGGGTGTCTAATCAATCATAGGTGAATATAAAAGTGAAACTTTTGAGTCCTATGATTGTGTTAGAGACCAATCCTTCTATTGATTGATCCTTTGCCTGAGTTTTCTTGTCTTTGAACATCCTTGATCAAATGCCAGATGAAGAAGTGACTGCTCTGGGTACTTGCTCTGACCTGATGAAAATCCTGAAGATATGTCATCTCAGGGGGGTCAAAAATTAGGGTATGACAGATGCCCCTATTTAAGTTTCTTTTATCCGGAGGGAGAGAGATTGATATCTCGATCTCTCCTGCGTGAAAGAGACTTAAATATCAAAGAATACCCGAATTTTGGGCGCTCCTGAGATGTTGTAATTGATAAAATCTTTACATGAACTGATCCCGTTATCGCACTTAGCGGGGGATGAGGAGACAAACTCCTGTAGGAATACGTCATGTGGATTCTGGTGAATGGATGGCAATGTAGGATGCACAATCCACCTTCTTTAACTAAGTGTTGACACTTAGAAAAAGGCAAGCAACCTCCCCTTGTTTCGGATGTCTGCATCTCGAAACTGGTCTAAGTTGTGATTTTGGACAATATCTCAGATAAAGAGAAATTCTCCAAAGATTTGTTTCCTCATCAAACTTCTCATCAGCACTTGGAGATGAGATACCATTTGATGGTAATAAAGAAACTTCAAAGGTTTGTTTCCTCATCAAACTTCTTACCAGCACTTGGAGGTAAGATACCATTTGACGGTAAATAAAGAAACTTCAAAGGTTTGTTTCCTCATCAAACTTCTTACCAGCACTTGGAGGTAAGATACCATTTGATGGTAATAAAGAAACTTCAAAGGTTTGTTTCCTCATCAAACTTCTTACCAGCACTTGGAGGTAAGATATCATTTGACGGTAAATAAAGAAACTTCAAAGGTTTGTTTCCTCATCAAACTTCTTACCAGCACTTAGAGGTAAGATACCATTTGACGGTAAATAAAGAAACGTCACCATCCCTCCTTTCAACTTGACGTTTTTGAAGGATTGTCATATGGTCCCGCGCTCTTTTGAGGGTGTTATACCCCAAAATTTACCCGCATCTTTTTTCAAGAAAACTCCAATCTAAAAATTAAGAGTCTCACATAATCATGGATTTTTTATTTCAATAAATATCCTGACATGTGAAATACTTAGTTTTTAGAATTTTTCTTATACAGTATTTTGGCTTGCAGTTGAATTTATTCTTACGCAAACGCCAAATACTGTTTATTACTTCACACATGCTATTTATTTATTTACAAATAAATAGTACTGACACAATTGGTACAGAGTTAAATCTTTTGCAGGCGCAGAATCAGGAAACTCAGACTGTACTGGTAACAATATATATTAGTTATTTATTATGTCTGTGTTTTTAACAAGTCATGTAAATAAACTTTAATTTTACACATAAAACAAAAACAACAAAAAAAAAAGAAAATTAACTTTGACTGTTGATTTTTCACTCTAACTGCTACGTCAATACCTGAACAGTCAGTTGACAGCCAAACTGCTGGCAGTACAATTCTCAGTGTTTTGTACCATCAATCAAATCAATCTTTTACAATTCAAAATTCCAAGATTTTTGTTCTAGAAGTCTTCTGAATATCACGCGATTAGCAGAGACTCAACACTGCACAAAAATCAGGTACGCTTAACTGTCTCCTACACAAACAGTCCCTGACTAGGGTTTTCTTGTTTTTACAGGAGAAACAAGTTTTTGAGACCTCAAATGGATTTCATGGACATCCATATATCTCAAAGTACCATCATACAAACTTTCAAACTTCAATTCACTCAGACGCACCGTCAGCAGCTCAAACAGTCAACAGACGACCCGTTTGACCAAAAAGTCAACAGACAGTCAAAAATGAAATTTTTTGTCAAAGTCCATATTTTGTCAAAGGATTCATCATTTGATCATTGGATGATCATAATTCATCAAGGAAAGATCAAAAATCAACAAAACCCTAAGATTCAAAATTAGGGTTTTTGCCTGAAAAGTCAACTCAACTTTGACTGATCATAACTCTCCCATCCTTCATCCAAAAAATTCAAACCAAAGCTCATTTTGAAGGAAATTCAATTATCTTTCAAATGCAATTGATCCCATGGTCATTGCATTCACCATTTGAAAAATATGACCAAAGACATTTCAGGTCATTTTCAAAGTCAACAAAAAGACACTTTTTTCAAAAGGACACACAAGGAGCATCAAAAATCATTTCAACATGAGACCAAAGACATTGGTTAGAGGACTCTTTGAGGTTTCCAAAAAGTGCAAGAACTCTTTCATATGACAAAAATTGAGGGATTTACACCTTGTTGAAGTTGGCTAAATTTTGGAAAATGCATAAAAACAACATTGCTCAAAAATGCATTTTTTCCAAATGGGGCCAAGTTTTCATGGTTCAAACATCATTACCATAATATTATGGGCCTCCCACGACCAAGACAAGGCCCACTCCATTTTTTATTCATTTTTGGTTTAATTTTATCACATATAAGACTAAATTAAAAAAGAAAAATGGATGGATAAAGAATAGCTTACAAACCAAGCATGACTCATCAAGAGAATCATTCAACTCTGCCCCAAGCCAAGTACAAACAGAAGGAGGGTGGAAAATCAAGCCATGGTGGCTTAAATGCAAAGCTACTCATGTTGAAAAAGTCAAGATTCCACAAAGCTAATGAATGCTTCTTAGCTTCACTTCCAAGCAGCTCTTGGCCTATAAAAGAGCTATCATACTTCAGCAATCAAGAGAGACACGAGTTCATAGCCAGTAGACTGCTTGTAACATATTTGTAACAACTTGGATTTTTCAAAGAAATTTAAAATTCGAATTTTAATTTCTAGCTCGTTTCAGTTCAAACTAAACACTTAAATACAATCCTCAATCATCATTGAACATATCCCAATCAGTTTCAAGCCTTGAAGCACTCAGAATCATCCATTATACCTCACGGTTTGTTCAAACTAAAACCAACTTATATCCCATAACACAAGCATATCTAGCAAGATGTAGATATATATTTGAACTTAGTGTGGTGTGTAGATCGTTTCTGGAAGTTTAATTGAGCTTTGGATGCTTGTATACGAATCTACCATTTTAGGGTTTTCCAGCTCAAATTTAGGGTTTTTAGTTAGAGCCAAAATCAGAACAAATTAAGAGCATGGTTGAATTCAGTGGAACAAGACGAATCGAATGGACATATCGCGCCAAATTTCTTTTCAGGTTTACCCCTATTCGCTATTTTGCAGGTCTGAAGCTCATCAATTACAACGCTTTTTTCATAAAAGCGCTATTAAAGGTCCTGGCGAGAGGTTGATGACGATGCGTGTCCTCACCCCATTGGCCAGCCAGCGCGCGGGTTCTTTTAAATTTTCCTCTAATCATGTGTTTTGCAAGTATACTGATTGCCATGCACCTCAAAATCTGAGCCTTCTGATCCACTTTCCATCCAATCCAACGCGCCAGATCATGCATGAACATCATACTCCCTCATAATCAACCACATCTGATTAGTATCCTTTTATTTTTTATTTCTATTTTAATTTCTTTGCAAAATTAATTAAAAATAGTTAAAAAAATCCAAAAAATACACAAAATATTTTTAAGTTTCTAAAATAATATATTATTTTCTGAAATAAAAATATTTTATTTTTCTTCATAATTTCAATATTTTGCATAATTAATTAGTATATATTTATATATTTGCTTTTTAATTATTCTAACCAATCAAAAAATCGTAAAAAAATTGTTCTTTATATAAAATATTGTTTATATATTATAGACTAATTTTGTACATACTTTGAATAATTTTCTCTTTAAGTTTTAATTATTTGTATAATTATTTGTATAATTATGTATTAATTAGCTTAATCAATTTCAAATCAATTTCAAATCAATTTCAAAAATTCCAAAAAAATTAGTTTTGTTTTAAAATTAATTGACAAATATTTTGTACATATTTTAAACTTAATTTCTAGGTTTAAATCTATTTTCATCTTTTTTCTTCATTTTAATTTAATTAATCATGCATTAATTATAATTAAAATCAATCATAAAAAATCCAAAAATATGTCTTTTATTTTTCTTGCAATTTAAATTCCTAGATAAATGTATAGGATGTCCAAATCATGTAAATAGGCTTAGTTTACATTTCCTGCACAATCTATGTAATAGCGTAGATTTACTTTCCGCACTTTACATTTCCGCATTTTAATTTCCAGCAAATATAAACTGCGTGTATGTCAAAGATAAAATTGAACCGTTAGATCACTAACTTCAAAGATAAAATATCTGAATCCAATCACAATCACACTTGCACCTTTTAAGGTAATCCCTTCTCATTCTTTTCAAAATCAAAGTCAAAATTCTACTGTTTCGAGTACAAAATCGAACCTTTTGTTTGTATCCGGTGAAAGGATAGATTTTTAAAGGAAATAGGATAAAGACCTTACAACTCAGGGTAGACCTCCTAGTCTGCTTGCTCAAATCAAAACAAACAAAATTCTCATACACTGTTGTTTTTCAAAACAAAACTTTCCAAAAAGACAATATTTTGTATACATCCAAACACGGATCATTACAAAGTTAACGTTCTTTTCAAAACATCTTTCGAAAGATAAACAAACATTTTGTATACATCCGCACAAGGATCATTACAAATTCAATTTACAAAGGTATTTGAAACCACATATGAGCATTCTAAAGCAATTGAAAAGTGATCGAAAAACAAGTGAGCTAAGCAAACTTAAGAGCCCATGGATAACCATGGATACAAAGGGTGCTAACACCTTCCCTTTGTATAACCTACCCCCTTACCCAGAATTTCTTAAAGGTCTTTTTTCTGTTTCTTTTATAAACCTTTCCTTAATTGGATAAAATAAAAGGTCGGTGGCGACTCTGTGAATTTTCAAAAATGCGAAAGCATAAGCGATAAAAAAGAGTCAGTTCACGTATTTCTCCCGCTCAGAGGTATGGCCCGAAAAACGGAGGTCCACAGAACTGGCGACTCTGCTGGGGAGTCACTTTCAAAAAACAAAATGTTTTCTAAAGGGGTTACCTTAAGAGAATAGATTACTTCGATGTTTTCAATTGTTTGACTTGATTGCTCTATTTTTCAAAGGTTTGTTTGGGTATTTTGCTTGTGTGAAAGATTCTAACCCGAATCTCGAGATACCTTAAGTATATGACAATAGACCAAGGAAACTGTACGGCATGTACCGATACGGTTGATCTGGTAGTCATCGTTAGTGCGATACTTTGGTTTATACTGATGTCCCTTGAAAACGATCAAGGAGTATATTAGGCTTCCGAAATGTCATTAAACACTAATTTGTCTTAGAACCTTTTTAGTTGAACTTGACTTATGGCCTATTAAGTGGCTAGCTTTGAAATTGATCGAAGTTAGTTATCCTCGAGGAATATTTTGATCGGCCGCTCGAGCGCCGTATTGAGATGTTACTTCCAAGGATCATAGAACCCGAATACTATTCTAGGACAGGTTTTAACCAACTCAACTTCAGTGGGGAGGGTATCACCTATCAGCTCCATACAAGCCTTTAAACCTAAGGCTATTGTTTGATTTGTTTTTGTGTGCCACATGTTTGCATCATAAGCATATCATTTTCTCACAAAACACTTCAAGGATCAAAGAGTTTACCTTTGTTTTTGCAGGTAATGGCTCCCGCCATTCAAGATTACATCCGAATCAACATCTCAACGGTACCATCTGAACTAAAAGACTTAGTGTTAGAATACCCCAGGAATGTTCAATTCACCGAAAGGCATGGTCACCTACTCCATTTGGTTACCTCAAAATTTGAAGAAGACATGATACGGGTCCTGTTCCAGTTCTTTGACCCTGAACATCATTGCTTTACCTTTCCTGATTACCAGTTAGTACCCACCTTGGAAGAATTCTCTGAACTAATCGGATTACCTGTTCGAAATCAATTACCTTTCACTGGTTTAGAAAGGATTCCAAAACCTGAAGTCATTGCTGCTGCTTTACATCTGCGAAAATTAGAAATCGAGTCCAATTGGGAAACAAAGAGTGGAGTTAAGGGTTTGCTTGCCAAGTTTTTATTGGAAAAGGCTCGACTACTGCTAGAAAACAAAAGTTATCCAGCTTTTGAGGAGGTTATGGCCCTTTTGATCTATGGGTTGGTTTTATTCCCAAATCCCGACCAGTTCATAAGTGTACACATCATCAACCTTTTCCTAATCCGTAACCCGGTACCAACATTGCTGGGAGACATTCTACATTCTCTACACACTCGTACCATGAAGAAACGAGGAACTCTCATGTGCTGTATACCACTACTGGCTAGGTGGTTTACATTTCATCTTCCCTGATCAGTGTTGAGAAATGAACAAAGAATGCAATGGTCTCGCAGGATTATGTCTTTGTCTCATTCAGATATCCGGTGGAACAACTTCTTTCAAAGAGACATTACTATCATTGATCATTGTGGAGAGTACCCTAATGTGCCACTCCTTGGCATCAAAGGAGGCATCACTTACAATCCCTCTTTAGCTCTACGCCAATTCGGATATGCAAGGAGCAACGGTCCTCATGACATGATTATCCGTGGCATTGTGTTTGATTACGAGAATGATTCTCATAGACACCGACGAAGGTTCATACATGCATGGGACAGTGTCTATAGAATAGAAAGCAAAACTTTGGGGCAATGGAATTCTATCCTTATGGAACCTTACCTCAGATGGGTCCGCACTCATGCTCAGAAACTCATTATGCCATATCCCGCTATTCTACCTGTGACTATTGAGCCAAAGGTCGAAGGAGGCGAACCCCAAGTTATTCTACACCCGGATATGCCAACTGACCTAGAAGAGTTGCAAAAATCTTGGGATCAACTAAAAGAGGAAAGAGACACCTTCAAAGCACACTGTCAGGACTATGAGAGAAGGATATTGGAGCTCACCGGACAGCTTCAAGAAGAACAGCAGATCAACACATTCCTGGGGGCAAAGAGAAAGCGTCCATGGGAAACCTGAAGGATCATTTATTTTATTTCTGTCTTGTAAGCCCAAATGAGGCAAAGAAAAAAAGAGAATAAATTGATTAACTAATGTTTGTTTCTTCTTTAACAAATCTAAACTCTAAGATCCTTGAAAACATTGCACACACATTTCATACATTGCATTCATATACATTGCATATACATTTCATTCATATACATTGCATCCAGTCATACACATTGCATAACAGGTTCACATGACGGATTTCTCATCTCCTCGCTGTTTATTTCAGTCAGAAGAGATGGAATCTGAGACAAGCATCAAGAATCTCGAAGCACAGAATGCCCAAGTTCAAGTGGCAATTCTAGAACTGGCAAAGGGGCAACAAGAACTGAAAGCCCTGATAATCAAGAAGAAAAAGAAGCCCAAAGGATCTGTAGGCTTGAGTCACCTGAAAAGGAAGATCAAAATCCCAGTCAAAAATTTCAAAAAGCCACCGATCCCTGAAACAGTCGGTGATGGTGAACAAGAAGACAATCAAAGCAACCAGGGTTCTGCTAAACCCTCTCTCTCTTCAAATGAAGAAGATGATCATTCTGGGGACGAACCGGATGATGACAAATACCAACAGCTGGAAGACCGTATGAAAGCTATGGAGATACAAAAAGTACCTGGTTTAGATTTCAATGATCCGGGGCTCATCTCGGATGTTGTTATCCCTCCAAAATTCAAAGTTCCTGTCTTTGCAAAGTATGATGGAGTTTCTTGCCCGAAACTACATCTGAGATCCTACGTGAGGAAGATACAACCTCATACAACAGATAACAAATTGTGGATTCACTTCTTCCAAGAAAGTCTGTCGGGTACACAACTCGAGTGGTACTACCAGCTGGAAAATACCAAGGTTCATACTTGGGAAGAATTAGCTGCTGCTTTTTACAAACAGTACCAATACAATGCTGATCTTGCGCCAACTCGTACTCAACTAAGGGGCATGTCTATGGGACCAAAAGAAAGTTTCAAAGGATATGCACAAAAGTGGAGAGATATGGCTGGAAGGGTTTAACCACCCTTATCTGATCGCGAACTAGTCGACATGTTCATGGGCACTTTAACTGGCCCTTTCTATAGCCATTTGCTGTGAAGCTCATCATCAGGTTTCACTAACCTGATACTGACCGGAGAACGTGTCGAAAATGGCATTCAAAATGGAAAAATTCAAATAGGTTCCTCCTCTGGTACTACAAAAAGGCCCATCAGCGGGAGAAATGAGGTCAATGCAACACAAATTCAGAAAAGTCGTAAAAGTGAGCAGCATCAATCTGTAGGGGCAGTTCTGATCTCCGCATCTGCACCTCAAAAAGATCAACAGCCAAAATATATGCATCGACCAGATACACCAAGAAGAAATTTCACCAGAATCAACATGCCAATCTCTCAGGCATTGCAGCACTTGCTAAAAGCAGATCTGATCACATTAAAAGGTCCTCCAAAGAATGTCAACACTTCCTCTCCGAATTATCGCCCTGATGCGACATGTGCCTATCACTCAAACTGTCCAGGACATGACGCAGATCACTGCTGGGCCTTGAAAAATAAAATACAAGATATGATAGATGCTGGGGAAATTGAGTTCGATCATCCAGAAATTCCAAATGTCATCACTGCACCTATGCCAAAGCATGACAAAACTGTTAACGCTATCCTGGACACTGTTTACATCTATGATGTGAACGAATTATCAACTCCACTCTGCGAAGTCAAAGGAAAGCTAATCCAAGCTGGTTACTTTCCAGGGTGTGACCCCGACTGCTTTTATTGTTCATACCTGCCCAATGGTTGTGAAAATCTGAGGATGGGAATTCAAAAGTGGATGGATCGCCGTATCATTATGTTTGAGAGGCTCCCTTCTATGGACGTGCTGTGCGAAGTCTTTGCAAACGGGATGAGAATAAAGGATGCCTCAGTGATCTCCAGCTTACCATTCAAAATCTCTGCCAAGGATCCATTCAAAATTTCTGCTACACTCAAAGTGGCATCAGTAGTCATTGCTAGTCCAACTCCATTTCCATACTCCTCAGACAAAGCTGTCCCATGGGGATACGACACTAATGTTTATGTTCATGGAGTTAAGCAGGGTACCTCGACTGAAGAGGCCGCAAAGTTAACTACTCCAACTGTGGGTAATATTGTGGGTACCAGCAAGATCACGAGAAGTGGAAGAATCTTTTCACCAGAAATTTCTCCAAATGTTGCTGCTGGTCCAGTCCGAGTCCCAGTTCCTAATCAAGATGACAGCGCTCGAGGCAAAGAGCCACAAGTTGAACAAGTTCAAACACCGGTAGAGATCACTGCTGAGGATCCATCAAAGCAAGAAATGGAGGAAATATTGAAAATCATCTGCAAGAGTGATTACAATACTGTTGAGCAACTAGGGCACACCGCTTCAAAAATCTCAATGCTATCTCTGCTAAAATATTCAGAAGCTCATGCCAAAGCTCTGATGAAGTTCCTTAAAGCTGCGCATGTGCCTCAAGAGATCTCAGTCGACCAATTTGAGAATTGTGTTGCCAATCTAACCGTGAACAATGGTCTCGGTTTCTCTGATGTGGATCTAACCCCTGCTGGAAAAAATCACAACAAAGCCCTACATATCTCCATTGAATGTAAGGGCACCACTCTATCTCATGTGCTAGTAGATAACGGTTCTTCTTTGAACGTGTTACCGAAAACAGTACTAGAAAAGCTTGACTTCAAAGGAATTGTGTTACAACCAAGTGATGTTGTGGTAAGAGCCTTTGACGGGTCAACAAGAACGGTATACGGAAAAGTGAATCTCCCAATCAGAGTGGGTTCTCAAATCTTCGATTCTATCTTTTACGTAATGGAAATTCACCCAGCCTACTCCTGTTTACTTGGACGCCCTTGGATACATGGGGCAAACGCTGTAACTTCTACCCTGCATCAGAAGTTAAAATATCCAGTAAAAGGAAAGATTGTCACAGTCTATGGCGAAGAGGAATATGTGGTTAGTCACCTAAGCAATTCCAAATATGTTGAGTTGGAGGACGAATTCATCGAAACTCCATGCCAATCATTTGAGGTGGTCTCCCTAGATGTCTCTACCACCAAGCATATTCCTGCTACTCCAACTACAACTATGGCTTCTCTCAAAGATGCCAAAGCCATGACTGAACAGGGTGATTGCACAGTATGGGGACAGCTTCCCGATATACCCTACAAGTCTGACAAGCTAGGCCTGGGCTATGATAGTGAAGATCAAAAGAATGATCAAGGTCCTCGTTCTGGAGGATTAATGTCACACTTCGTCAGCCAAGAAGTAAACTCTATTGAAGATGAAGGAGTGTTCTTGAACCATATCATTCAGCCATATCCAGATGAGATTCCACCCATTTCCATGGGAATGTGGGATGCTGTGGGAGAACCAAGTGACGGGTATAATTATCAGTATACCGCACCTCAGAATTCTTATGTTGCTATGGAAGACATTACCCCGACTGGATGGGGTGATCAAATTGAAAATGACGAAAGTTTCACAAGTCCCGTCACTGAGCAATATCAAAATCCACCAAAAGAAGTATGGGACACGCTAGGAGAACCCAGCGGCAAATATGACTATATGGTGAAATATTCCGCTCCTCCGAGCTCACAAATTGCTATGAAGGACATTGTCCCAACTGGATGGGATGAACATTACGATGACAATTTCACTTTTGAAGAAGCCAGGGAAATACCAAATAACGAGGGTTGCTTTCTGTCAGCATACACTCCTCATCAGGATGCACAATTCTCTATTCAAAACATCATCCCGACTGCATGGGACGGCCTTATTGAGCATCTTGCTCAGCCAGCAGAGATATCTCAGCCTGGGCTCTCGTATCCAGCAGAGTATATCACTTATCCCGAAGGATCACCGGCTCATTTTCCCACTAATGAAATCAATGCTGTGGAAGATGAAGAAGACAACTGCAACTGGAACAGCTGGATACTCCCTGCTCACAACAGTGGATTGAACAACTGGAAAGCTGAGGATGTGATCTCCTTTGACCAGGAGTAAATGCCATTTCCTGTTTTCTTTGTGTATATTGTGCAAAGATAAAAATGGTTCCTGAACAATCGAACCATGAGCCTGAAAGCCGTGTGCCTTGCCCAAAGCACACTAGCCCTTCTATAAGGGCTTATCATATCATGATCATGTGCATTCAATAAAATCATGGGACGCTTGCATATTTAAAATTTTGTGATCCTTTTTCTTTCTTTCTTCGCAGATTCACATAACTAACATGCAGATTCACATACACTCTGGATCCAGTCAACAACGATTCTGCTATTGCCCGTCATGACTTTGAAAGTCCGATCTACCAAACTGAGGACGAAAGTGAGGAAGATTGTGAAGTGCCAAGAGAAATTGCAAGGCTGCTAGAACAAGAAGACAAGGCCATACAGCCTCACGAGGAGCCAATTGAGGTCATCAACTTGGGCAGCAACGAAGAAAAGAAAGAAGTCAAAATAGGGGTTGATTTAGAACACAGCATCAAGCAAAGACTGATTCAAATGCTGCGAGACTACGTCGAGATATTCGCCTGGTCCTATGAAGATATGCCAGGCCTTGACACGGACATTGTAGTTCATCGCCTGCCAATCAAAGAAGGTAGCACTCCAGTCAAACAGAAACTACGAAGGAGTAGGCCTGATATGTCAAAAAAGATCAAAGACGAGGTTGAAAAACAGTTCAATGCCGGATTCCTAAAAGTTGTAAGTTATCCTCTTTGGATAGCTAACATCGTGCCTGTACCTAAAAAAGACGGGAAAGTCAGAATGTGCATGGACTACAGAGATCTGGACCGGGCAAGCCCCAAAGATGATTTCCCTTTACCACACATCGATGTACTGGTTGACAATACCGCACAATGCAAGGTATTCTCCTTTATGGACGGATTCTCAGGGTACAATCAAATCAAGATGGCACCCGAAGACATGGAAAAAACAACCTTCACAACACCCTGGGGAACCTTTTGTTACAAAGTAATGCCCTTTGGTCTGAAAAACGCAGGAGCAACCTATCAACGTGCAATGGTAGCGCTATTTCATGATATGATTCATCAAGAAATAGAGGTGTATGTCGATGACATGATTGGAAAATCCAACACCGAGGAAGAACATCTGGGTCATTTACACAAGTTGTTTGACAGACTCAAGAAATACAAGTTGCGACTGAACCCAAATAAGTGTACCTTTGGAGTAAGATCCGGCAAACTCTTAGGTTTCATCGTCAGCAGCAAAGGTATTGAGGTTGATCCCGCCAAGGTTAAAGCCATTCAAGAAATGCCTATACCTCGTACCGAGAAACAAGTCAGAGGATTCTTGGGATGTCTAAATTAAATCGCCCGATTTATTGCCCACATGACTACTACTTGTGTGCCGATCTTCAAACTGTTGAAGAAAGATCAAGTGGAAAGGTGGAAGGACAAATGCTAGTTAGCCTTTGACAAAATCAAAGAATATCTCCAAAAACCTCCAATCTTGTTGCCACCTGTGTAAGGCAGACCTCTGATAATGTACCTAACTGTGTTAGAAGACTCAATGGGGTGTGTACTAGGACAACATGACGAATCCGGCCGAAAGGACCACGCAATCTACTATCTTAGCAAAAAGTTTACCGATTGTGAAACAAGATACTCACTACTCGAAAAAACTTGTTGTGCCTTAGCTTGGGCGGCTCGCCGACTAAGACAGTACATGCTAAATCACACCACTTTCCTAATCTCCAAGATGGATCCCATCAAATACGTGTTCGAAAAACCTGCTCTCTCTGGAAGAATAGCGAGATGGCAAATGATCTTAACAGAATATGACATTCAATACACTTCACAAAAAGCAATCAAAGGAAGTGTGGTAGCTGATCATCTGGCTCATCAAGCAGTGGATGATTATCAAGCATTGAACTTTGACTTCCCAGACGAAGACATTATGCTAGTCAATGACTACAAACAACCAGGGCCAGAAGAAGGACCCGAGCCAGGATCCCGGTGGACTATGGTTTTTGACGGAGCTTCTAATGCACTTGGCAATGGCATCGGAGCTGTGATCATTTCCCCCGCAGGAGGTCATACACCATTCACTGCCAGGCTATGCTTCAATTGCACTAACAATATAGCCAAATACGAAGCATGTATTCTGGGTCTTAAAGCTGCAATCGATCTAAGAATCAAATTCCTGGAAGTCTACGGAGACTCGGCCTTGGTAATCTACCAAGTCAAAGGGGAATGGGACACGAAGCACCCGAATCTAATTCCTTACAAAGAATATGTGCTGAGTTTGATTCCTTACTTCGAAGAAATCACTTTCGAACACATCCCACGCGAGGAAAATCAACTAGCTGATGCTTTAGCTACCATGTCATCCATGTTCAAAGTCAGGTGGGATAACGAGGCGCCTATGATCACCATTTACAGGCAAGATGAACCATCATATTGCAATGAGATCAATACCGAGGGAACAGAAGAAAAACCATGGTTCCATGAAGTAAAGAGATGTCTCGAAGCTCAGGAGTACCCTGAAGGGGCATCCATTAACGACAGAAAGTTTCTAAGGAGATTTGCTGCCAAATTCTTTCTAAGCAATGGAACCTTATACAAACGCAACCATGACTCGACTTTACTTTGCTGTGTAAACAAGAAGGAAGCAGAACAGATCATGAAAGAAATACACAATGGTGCCTTCGGTACTCATTCCAGTGGACATACAATGGCTAAAAAGATCCTTAGAGCAGGTTATTACTGGTCTACCATGGAAACAGACTGCCATCATCACTCCCGAACATGTCACAAATGCCAGATATACGCTGACAAAGTACATGTACCTCCAGTTCCATTAAGCGTCCTGACGGCTCCTTGGCCTTTTGCAATGTGGGGTATTGATATGATTGGAGAAATCAAACCTACTGCCTCCAACGGCCATCGCTTTATCCTGGTCGCTATTGACTACTTCACAAAGTGGGTAGAAGCAGCTTCATTTGCTTCTGTTACCAAGAATGTGGTGGCCCGGTTCATCAAATACAATCTCATTTGTCGGTACGGCATCCCTGAACGGATTATCACGGACAATGGCACAAATCTAAACAACAGAATGATTACTGAACTTTGCACACAGTTCAAGATCAAACATCATAATTCTTCTCCATATCGACCAAAGATGAACGGCGCGGTGGAAGCTGCCAACAAGAACATCAAGAAAATCATACAAAAAATGACAGTAACCTACAAAGACTGGCATGAGATGTCACCTTTTGCTCTTCATGGTTATCGCACATCTGCGTGTACTTCAACATGGGCAACTCCATTCTCCTTAGTCTATGGTATGGAGGCAGTTCTTCCAATTGAAATTCAGATTCCTTCCCTAAGGATTATGAAAGAAGCCAATCTAGACGAAGACGATTGGATTCAAACACGGTTGGACCAGATAAACTTGATTGATGAGAAAAGGCTTGTAGCTATTTGTCATGGTCAGCTATACCAAAAGCGTATGATCAAAGCCTTCAACAAAAAAGTCAAAAGTCAAGCATACCAAACTGGTGGCTTGGTCGTCAAACGCATCATCTTACCACAAGGTGATCCCAGAGGCAAATGGACTTCCACCTACGAGGGACCATTCATAATCAAGAAAATATTCTCCGGCGGCGCCATGTTGCTTACCACCATGGATGGCGAGGATTTCCCACACCCTGTGAATGCTGACATAGTCAAAAAATACTTCGCTTAAAAAGAAAAAAAACAACTCGCTAAGTTGAAAACCTGAAAGGGCAACTTAGGCAAAAAATGAGCGTCTCGGTGGATTGAAAACCCGAAAGGGCGGTCCAGGCAAAAATTAGAGACTAAACAAATACTATCCCAGTAGGCTGAAAACCTGAAAGGGCAGCCTAGGCAAAAGTTAGGGAATGAAGCATACAACTATGTTCCGTTCAGCTGCCTACTCACCATCAAGATTCAACACCTCAAAGACACCGATCAGTCCAATCACTTTCTTCCAACAAGTGAGGGATGAGATGCTCGAAGACAGATTGGCAATAGTAGAATTGAAACTTGACTGGATTGTTTTCACATAGCTATTTATCTTTATAAATATTTTCCAAAACTTTATGACAGTTTCTTACTTCTAGGATTGTTGTCTCCCTGTGCTAATCAGCCTATCATGGCTCTTTTTCAAATATCAATGCAGCTTAGGCTCAAAAATCACTATTTTCCCTTTTTCTGTTTTAAATACGTAAACGTCCCAATGATAATTCTGAATGAACATGTGCATTTGAATATGATTGATGTTTACCAGGAAAAACAGGAATAGCATTCAGGAAATGTCCCAATTATCTGGACATCATTCCATCAGAAGAAAATCCCCAAGAGAAACGCATTTCTCAGCAAATTCCTCAAAAAGATTTTCTCTTCAAAAGAAGTCTTATCCCCCAGCAGGGTTGTTCCAGATTACTATCTTCAGAAGGGGTGATCCACGCACCCGGACTTGGTCAGATAGTGCATCGGAGGATTATGCATCTTCCTCATTCCCATTTGAAAGGGCATCAGAACTTCCAGCTACCTTTCATTCCCAAGTGATAGTCAAAGATCCTTCAACAGAGTACCATGGTTCTCAAAGAATTTCCCCAGCCGAGGGTACTCAAACAAGACAAAAGATCATCAACAATCACAATATAGTCATATCCAGATGACTGACGGAAATTTATTTTCCCAAATAGAAGCTTGACATCATATTCATACATCACACATTCATATATTCATACATCACACATTCATATTCACATTCATACATCATACATCATACATCATACATCATACATCATGCATCATGCGCATATTCATACGCATATTCATACACAACATAACATGCCTATTTCTCCTTTAGCTCACATTACATGCATCATAAACATTGCATATCGCTAACTTGATTTTTTCAGGTAGACAGATATCTTCAACAAAGATATTCTCAATCACATGCAGTATTCACCTGAGTTCCATGAACGGTTCTCTCAGATACAATCAAGCCGAAGATTCATTCTGATCACTTATCAACTCAAAAACAAGCATCACAGATCTAACATTGTTGATACCTCAGACGTTTCCAGAACGATCTAACATCGCAGATCTAAAGTTGATACCTCAGACGGTTCCAGAACGATCTAACATTACAGATCTAAAGTCGATACCTCAGACGGTTCAAGAATGATCTAACATTACAGATCTAAGTCGATACCTCAGACGGTTCCAGAACGATCTAACATTGCAGATCTAAAGTTGATACCTCAGACGGTTCCAGAACGATCTAACATTGCAGATCTAAGTCGATACCTCAGACGGTTCCAGAACGATCTAACATCGCAGATCTAAAAGTTGATACCTCAGTGTCGCGGGCGAAAAATCGTTTTGTTCCTCTTTTTGTGGGATGAGAGACCTGATGCCTTCTTTGGGCTCGAGTGCTCATAAAAAATGATTTTTCTTTTGTATCGACCAAACTTTTTATTGTTTCCAAAAGAGGAAAAGGAAAAAAGCTGCAATAACCTAAAAGTGGGGGGAGAGATCTTGGGTAAGAGGGTTGGTTATATGAAGGGAAGGTATTAGCACCCAACGTATCTATAGTACTCTATAGGTTTCTTTGCTTTGTTTTTCATTCCATGTTATTGAGAGGTTCTTGTGAAATAGGTGGGACCTAAGGTGTTTGTTTGATTATGCTCGCAAAGATCATCGCGATCCTCTGCATACATATCCCTTAGAGGGAATCAGAGCATCTGTAGCTCGGGGTCTACGGGTGCTAAGGTTTGAATGGTTTTTTTTTTTGTTTTGCTCGCCAAGGATCGACCTTGTGCCTACGTATTCTCAAAGGGATGTTGAGAAAGTCAGAGCAATCGTAGTTCCCACTTATGCTAGTGGAAGCAAAGGAAAAGAGACAAATGTCATCTAAATGTTCGATGTATCTAATCTATATCATCACATACATCTGTTTGTTTTTGTTTGAAAAATCTTTTCATTATAAGCCCGGGGCCATGCCACTTAGGGTGCTTAGAATGATAAAGATGTTTTTTAGCCAGCCTTGTGGCAAAAACTTTCAATGAAGTCAGCCTTGTGACAAAAAGTTTTGATTAATCAGCCAGCCTTGTGGCAAAAGTTTCAATGAAGTCAGCCTTGTGACAAAAACTTTGATTAATCAGCCAGTACGGTGGCAAAACGGTTTGATTGATTAGCCAGCCTTGTGGCAAAAAGTTTGATTGATTAGCCAGCCTTGTGGCAAAAAGTTAAGTTGATTGATTGTTTGTGATGATATAGAAGAGATACTCCTATCATAGAGATGATAAATGTCTAATCTCCTAGGGTATTTGATTTGGATATTGGGGGATGCTTATAAGAAGCCCGTGGGTCCTTGTACGAAGCCCAAGAGGAGGCTATCCGAGGGTCCTTGCATTGTAAGCCTAGAGGAGGCTATGGGAGGGACAATCCAGGGTCCTTGCATTGTAAGCCCAAGAGGAGGCTATGGGAGGGTCACTCGTTTGTACAAAGCCCAAGGGGAGGCATGGTATAGTTGGTTTGAGCTCTTAGAGCGATTTCACCGGGAAACCATACTCTATGTCCTAACCTAAACTAGGGAGATTCTTTGCACGAAGCCCAATAGGAGGCTATGGGGAACCTAGTGTTTTACTAAGTTGAACAAGTATATATAACACAATCACAAGTATGAACAAGTACGAACAAACACGAACAAGTACATGAACAAATATGAACAGTTATATATATGACAAAGTGTGTGTATATAATGGAGTTTATGAAGGAAATATACCTGTAAGCATGATCCATTTGTATACACGGGGGCTCGGGACTTATACTCGAGGAGAGGTCCACTTGAATTTATTCAAAGCTATGTAAAGAGGTATTTACAAAGGGGCTTGGGACTTATACCTACATGGAGGCCCATGGTATTTTTGGGAAGATTTAAAGAAAACCTTCATTTTTGATTTGTTATTCAAAGTTAAAAAACAGATCAAGATATGTACAAAAATGTGTGTGTACAATGAAATACCTAATTTCATGTACAGGAATGGGTATGTACAAAAGGGCTTGGGACTTATACCTACATGGAGGCCCGTGGTATTTTGGAAAGTTTTGTTTCTTTGAAGTTTTGTTGTTTTGAAAATGATTTGAAAATTGTTTGAAAAGGTTTTATTTTGAAGAAGTTTTATTGTTTAAAGAAAAAAACTGTACAAAAGGAAAAAGGAGTGGGTCTTATACTCTCTAATATTCGAGAGGCCCCACTTCGTTTTGAAAATCAATTGATCAATTAAAAAGATTTAATCAAAAAGAAGTGGTTTATCATTTTGAAAAAGAATCGCGATCGCTCGTCTTAAAACGATTTGAATTTGATAAAAGTCAACTTAATTAAGTTAAAACAAGTTTTAATGCTTAATTAAGACCTAAATGATTAGGGTTTGATCACAAAAAATATTTACAAGTGATTAGGTTAAAAATTAAATGAAAAACAATATTTAAAGTATTAAAAAACTCTTAAAAATGTATCATTTTAAACCTAATTAAAAACATATTAAATAAATCTTTTTTTTTGTGATTCTTTTTGATATTCATGAAATATGTGTGTTAAATAAAGAGTGTACAAAAAATGAATGAAAAATGAATTAATTTGATGTGTTAATTAATTAATTGAAGTTGTAAAAGAAAATGAAAGAAAATAGTGTTAAAAAAGAGGGTTTGGTCTCACAAGGGTTTGAACCCACGACCTGGAGGTTACCAACCAAAACACTTGCCAACTGAGCTGCGCGCGCAGCTTGTAAGTAACACGCTTCCATTTAATTATATTTTAAAACGAACCATTTGAATTTCTGAACAAAAAATGGCGCCAAGAACACATCCCTAACTTGATTTTGAATTTTCTGAAAACTGAGTTGTTTTGATCAATCAAAGGGTCTATCTCACTCGGTTTTTCACGAGGAACATGATGGTGCCCTCATAATTCATTTATTTTCACTCTAAGGGGGTCAATTTTGTGATGAACACGAAGAACCCTAAAACTGAAATTCAATGTGAAATCGTGTATGATCATGATATGATGCAATTGATTGAGGGTTATTATTCAGTGATGGTGCAGAAACAAGATGGTAACTCAGTTTTTCATTTATGATGCATGTATGATAGAGTTTGAAGTTCATGAGCACTTACCTCAAAAACGAACAAGATGGAGATTGAATTTTGCAAAGGAGGTGTTCCAGTTGTTGTTTCTTGATCTGGACAGCATCAATGGACCTTATGGAACATGTTTGAATGCTTGGAACAGTTTGAATTCACTTGAGCAAGGCCATGGAACCCGATCTGCAGAAGCTTCAAGTATGGATCGAGCTTGATGATTATGAGGTTACAGGTTGATAGTGAGTGTTTGGATAGTTCATATGAAGTATATGGATGGTGTTTGAAGTGTTAGTTTGGACAGAAATAGCCTGGAATTGATTTTGGCATGATAAGGCTTATTATGTGCATATATGGAAGTGAGGTGGTGATTTTGAGATTTGAGGTGTTTTGGGGTGTGTGAATGGATCAAACACATCCCATATGATGTTTGTGGCTTGTGAGAAGCATCACTTTGCTCAGAACTTGCAAGGTTTAGAGGTTGAGTTTTCTACCTCTTTGAAAACTATGAAACTTGTAATTCAAGAAAGAAAGAGAAAACCTATGCTTTGTGAGGTTTTGGTGTGAATTGAAGAGTGGAAATGACCTCTATTTATAGGCCAAGAGTTCTGAACTCAGAACTTTGCAACTTGCTTCAAGAAGTGATGATTTGGCATTTGGAGATAGAAAGGAATCTTACCATTTAATGCAAAATGGTTAAAGTGACTTAACCATGGTTATTTCTCTAAGCTTCTTATCTCTTTCCATTCTGATCTCAAATCAGAAAAATATCATTCAATCATTGCTTTGGTGTGTCATCACTTGAATTATAGGCCATATAGTATTTGAACTTAGTGAAAATGGCTTATAATTTTATGCATAATGGCTTCTAATTGCAAAATTCAAAACCATGGCTACACTCCATATTTTTTCATGCTCTTGGACATTTTGGAAAGCTCATGTTATGTACTTCAAAACCCTAGTTGGAAGTTTCTTCAAGACCTTTAAGGAAATGGGTGAAAAAGATCCATGAACTTTGAGAAAAATGAAGTTTCAAGTGAAATTTTCCAAAGATGCCAACTTTGAAGCTCCATATCTCTTAAATGGTTGATCTTATGGAAAAAATTTATATGTGTCAAAGTTGTTTATTGGATCAAAATCTACAACTTTCATGTTGGAAGGTTTTTTCAGTTTGTAGGTGAAATTTTGAGAAATTCCCTTCCAAAGTTTGGAAAAAACCATTGAAAAACACTTAGAAAATTTTCTAAGTATGAAAGTCAAACTTTTGACTTTTTGATTCTTGATTGATTTTCTTGATTTTTCTTGATCAAATGACTTCATATATCATATATTGATGATTCAAAACTTCAAAAGTCATGGTTGACCAAAATTCCCCAAAAGTCAATGGTGATCTTGTACAGTTGACTTTTTCAGACGAATCGCGTTTCTGGAGATTTCAAATGAAACAGGCTATCCTCACCATATGAATGGTATGAATGGATCATATTGAAGCATTAGAGGATATTGAGCCATGGTTTGAGTTGTGGCACCATGTCCTGATCAAAAAGTCAGTGGTTTAGTGAATTAGGTCAAAAACCCTAATTGTCGACCTGATGAAATTGATGACTGTAGGTCTTGAATTGAGATGTAATTTCCATTGGATGTTGTCATAGGGATTATTTGAAGATGATTTAAGCTTTTGATTGACTTCCTGGGGATTTTTAGGGTTTCCCAAATGTGATCCCTGATTTCAGTCCCTGATAGTTCAAAACCCTGATCTGAGGATTTGTCTAATCAATCGTTGTGTAGGAGATGTTCCGAGTCAATGGATTAGGTCAAAATAATTCACTTGAGGTCTTGATATCATGTCCCAAGCCATTAGGTCAAATTCTGGGCAAAAGTCAGGAGTGTGCTGTCTTCAGTCAAAACCCTAATTCAGTCGATTCAAAGCTGTTGAGCTTGTTGAAATGAATCTCTGAGGACCAAATGTTGATTGTTGATGAAGATGATTCATTTGAGATGAAGGGAGAACAAAACCCTAATTGATTTGTTACTTGTACTGATGAGTGATTTCCAGATTAAACCCTGCTGAGTCACAAGTAGCAAACACAAACTATGCAATTTGTTAGAGATGCAAATGATGCATATGCAAATGATATGAGGTGGTATCTTAGGTCAAAAATTGGGGTATGACAGATGCCCCTATTTAAGTTTCTTCAACCTGAGACATGAAGATTGAAAATCTTCGTTTTGATAGGGTGGAAGAGACATAAATATCGGAAGACGCGAATTTTGGACCTAAGATACCAAAATTGCGAATGATATGAGGATATCTTTACCGAGGGAAAAAAAGACTCCGCTGGGGAAAAGAGGTTGGGAAGGATGTCTCAATCCGTTTTAGGAAGAGAATCCGTTTTTTTCTTTTTTTTTCGGGAAAGCAAGTGTATGCTTCACCGGGGAATGATAGCTTTGTAAGAAAAGCTTACCTATCGACATTATCGACTATCAGCTTGGGGATAGACTTGTTTAATAATGCAAAGGTGAAAGGTATGAAACTGTATTACCGACTATCAGCATGGTGATAGACTTGACAAGGTAAAAAGAGTTTCAAAGGTTCGGTTAATATTACCGACTATCAGCCTTGTGATAGACATGTTAAATAATATAACCAGAACAAAAGGTTACCGACTACCAGCCTCGTGATAGTGGTTCTGAAGACATGATCAATTATCAGCCGAGTGATAAAATGATTCTGGAGACTTTGCTAGGGAAATTACTGGTTATTCAGCCTTGTGAACAGTAATAAGGCCCTGGTTGTCAAATGGTCTTCATGATTGATTTCCTTGAGAGGAAAAATCTTTTGGAAGAGACATAAGCTGCTCAGATGATGAGGCTATTGTTTATGGTTCTATTTTTCACGACTCTGTTTGAGGAATCGGGATTTGAATTTCTGGTAAAGATAGGGTTCTAACCAAGAATGAATTGGAAAGAAACAGTCAAACAAGACTTTGTACCCAATGAGGAATGAACTCAACTGGGGATTCTCTCCTTTGTTTTGAGAGGAGAAAACTAAAGCAACCTTCTTCCACGAGGAATGATCTCAGTGGGGAACTAGAGAAAGAAGATGTTCTTTCTGCTTATGGGTGACAACCTAATGGAGAGATGACACGCCCATACCTATTTCTTTTTCTTCTTTTTTCTTTTCTTCTTTTTTTTCTTTTTTGAGATAAATATATCCTGAACAAGTGATTTTGAAGCAAGCATTGAAAAATGCAAGAATGCATAAATGATGCAAATATGTATGAATGATGAATGTCATGAATGTCGCATGCATGCTGACGAAACTGACAGACAATGAAGTATATACTGGAGAAGGACCGACGTCGCAATACAACCAGATACTTGGCAAATGTTCTTCAACACGGTGTAGATAACACAGGTGATGAATGGTGTTGCGTGCTTTAAACTTCTCTGGGGAAGATAAGCATTTTTTCTCATTGAGATGAAAGAACCTTTTCACTGGAGATGGAAAATCTTCATCACTGGGGATAAAAGAGCTTCTTCAATGGGGGTAGAAGAGCTTCTTCACTGGGGATAGAAGAGCTTTTCCTATCATAATCTTTGATTCATCCTGTGGAGATAGCTGTTGATGTTCCTTCTGTTGTTCACAACTCAAAGGAAAGTTTCGCTTTTATTTTGAAAAAGTGAAGTAAATTCATTTAAAACTTTTTTTCTTTTTCTTTCAAAAGTGAATAACACAATTAAAGCGTCATTTTGCAAGCTAAAAGAAATTAGAGATTGCAAACAAATGGGCACAAGGCTCAAATTTATTTAATAGGATGGTAATCAGCTAAAGGCGTGATTCCCATGGAGTATTTACAAAAGTTGGAAATGGTAATTATGCGGAAAAGGCTACATTGAAAGCAATAACCACTATTCCCCCTAACAACTTTGAGTTCCAACTGTGCTTGTTGCTTCAGATTGGCGATGATTTGATTGAAGATCCTTTGATGAAAAAGACTCCTCAGGTGACGAAGTACGGACTGATGCAGTTACTTTGTCATAAATCCCTAATTTTTGCCTAGATTGCCCTTTCAGGTTTTCAATCTACCAGGATGCATTTTCTTTCTGTTTATTGTCTCTAATTTTTGCCTGGACCGCCCTTTCGGGTTTTCAGTCCACCGAGACGCTCATTTTTGCCTAAGTCGCCCTTTGCGGGTTTTCAACTTACCGAGCTGTTCTTTTGTATTTTTTTAGACAAAGTATTTCTTGACTGCATCAGCATTCACAGGATATGGGAGTTCATCACCATCCATGGTTGCAAGAGTCATGGCGCCGCCAGAAAATGTTCTTTTGACAACATACGGGCCTTCGTAATTAGGAGACCATTTGCCCCTAGAATCTGGTTGAAAAGACAAGATCTTTTTAAGCACGAGGTCGCCTTCTTGAAATTCACGAGGTCGAACCTTTTTGTTGAAGGCGTGTTTCATCCTTGCTTGGTATAACTGTCCATGGCATAGAGCAGTCATACGTTTTTCTTCGATTAAGTTCAACTGATCGTATCTGCTTTGACACCATTCAGCCTCTGATAACTTAGTCTCCATGAGGACTCTCATTGATGGAATTTCAACTTCTACGGGGAGCACAGCTTCCATGCCGTATACTAGAGAAAAGGGAGTTGCCCCTGTTGAAGTATGCACTGAAGTACGGTACCCATGTAAAGCAAATGGCAGCATTTCATGCCAGTCTTTGTAAGTGACGACCATTTTCTGGACAATCTTCTTAATGTTCTTGTTGGCAGCTTCGACTGCGCCGTTCATTTTTGGTCTGTAAGGAGAAGAGTTATGATGCTCAATCTTGAATTCCTCACACAGTTCTTTCATCATCTTGTTGTTCAAGTTTGAACCATTGTCGGTAATGATCTTGCTGGGAATACCATATCGGCAAATGATGTTATTCTTGATAAACCTCACAACCACTTGTCTTGTAACATTGGCGTAAGATGCTGCTTCGACCCATTTGGTGAAGTAATCAATTGCTACCAAGATGAAACGATGACCGTTTGAAGCTTTCGGTTCGATCATTCCAATCATGTCAATACCCCACATGGAGAAAGGCCATGGAGACGAGAGAACGTTGAGTAGAGTCGGTGGCACATGGATCTTATCTGCGTAGATCTGGCACTTGTGACATCTCTTCACGTGTTTGTAACAGTCAGATTCCATTGTCAACCAATAGTATCCTGCTCTTAAGATCTTTTTGGACATTGCATGCCCATTTGAATGAGTTCCAAAGGACCCTTCATGCACTTCATGCATTAACATGTCTGCTTCGTGTCTGTCCACGCATCTGAGCAAAACCATGTCGAAGTTTCTTTTGTATAGCACATCTCCATTCAGGAAGAAACTGCCAGAAAGCCTCCTTAGAGTTTTCTTATCTTTGTTTGATGCCCCAAGCGGGTACTCTTGAGTTTGAAGGAAGCGTTTGATGTCGTGGAACCACGGTTTATCATCGATGACTGCTTCAGTTGCAAACACATAAGCGGGCCTTTCAAGGCGTGTGATTCTGACTGTAGGCATATCATTCTAGTGATTGACTTTGAACATAGAAGATAGAGTAGCCAAGGCGTCTGCCATTCGATTCTGATCTCGAGGTATATGATGCAACTCAACTTTGTTGAAGAAAGTCAACAGACGTCTTGCATAATCTCTATAAGGAATCAAGCCAGGGTGATAAGTTTCCCACTTGTCTTTGATTTGGTTGATCACGAGGGCTGAATCTCCATATATGTCTAGGATCTTGATCCTTAAATCAATGGCTTCTTCGAGACCCATGATACAAGCTTCATATTCTGCGATGTTGTTGGTGCAATCAAATAGCAATCTGGCGGAGAACGGGATATGAGTACCCTTGGGAGTGATGATGATTGCCCCAATTCCATTGCCAAAAGCGTTTACTGCTCCATCAAAAATTAGGCCCCATCTTGATCCAGGCTCAGGACCTTCTTCTGGTAACGGTTCGTCACAATCTTTCATCTTCAAGTACAAGACATCTTCATCAGGAAAGTCAAACTTGAGAGATTGATATTCATTAATTGGTTGATGCGCCAAATGATCGGCGAGAATGCTTCCTTTGACCGCTTTTTGGGCACGGTACTCAATGTCATACTCAGATAACAGCATTTGCCACCGGGCAATCCTGCCTGTTAAGGCAGGTTTTTCAAAGACGTACTTGATCGGATCCATTCTGGAGATTAACCAAGTAGTATTGTTGATCATGTACTGGCGGAGACGTTTTGAAGCCCAAGCCAAAGCACAACACGTTTTTTCGAGCATGGAGTAACGAGACTCACAATCTGTGAATTTCTTACTCAAGTAATAGATGGCATGCTCCTTCTTACCGGTTTCATCTTGCTGTCCAAGCATACAACCCATGGATTCTTCTAACATGGTAAGGTACATGATTAATGGTCTTCCTTCAACTGGAGGAATCAATATTGGTGGTTCTAACAGGTACTCTTTGATACTGTCGAACGCTTTCTGGAAATCTTCAGTCCATACAACCCCTTAATCTTTGCGGAGAAGCTTGAAAATTGGCCCACAAGTAGCAGTCATTTGAGAGATAAATCTGGAGATATAGTTCAATCGTCCAAGAAATCCTCTAACTTGTTTTTCAGTCTTTGGTGCAGGCATCTCTTGAATAGCTCTGACTTTGTCGGGATCTACTTCGATACCTCTTTGGCTGACAATGAAACCCAAGAGTTTTCCAGATCTAACCCCAAAAGTACATTTGTTAGGATTCAAGCGAAGCTGATATTTCCTTAGTCGTTGAAACAACTTCAAAAGGTATTCAATATGTTCTTCTTCTGTGCTGGACTTGGCTATCATGTCGTCCACATAAACTTCAATTTCTTTATGCATCATGTCATGAAAGAGAGGAGTCATTGCCCTTTGGTAAGTTGCGCCGGCATTCTTTAATCCAAACGGCATCACTTTGTAGCAAAAAGTACCCCATGGGGTGATGAAAGATGTCTTCTCCATATCTTCAGGAGCCATCTTAATCTGATTATAACCGGAGAACCCGTCCATGAAGGAAAAGACGTTGAACTTAGCGGTGTTATCAACCAGCATGTCAATATGTGGTAATGGAAAGTCATCTTTTGGACTGGCCTTGTTCAAGTCACGGTAGTCAACACACATTCTGACTTTTCCATCTTTCTTCGGAACTGGCACTATGTTGGCCAACCATTGAGGGTATTCTGAGGTGACAAGAAAACCTGCGTCGAGTTGCTTTTGAACTTCCATTTTGATCTTGTTAGCCATATCAGGGTGAGTCCTTCGCAATTTCTGCTCAACTGGCGGACATTCTGGCTTCAATGGCAAGTAATGCTGAACAATATTGGTATCCAACCCAGGCATGTCTTGGTAGGACCAGGCAAACACGTCAACATATTCTTTGAGAAGGTTTGTCAACTTACTCTTGATATCAGCATCAAGCAGCGATCCAATGGTCACTTCTTTTTTGTCTTCTTCAGAACCCAAGTTGATATTTTCTAAAGGCTCTTTGTGAGGCAGAATGGCTCTTTCCTCGTGCTTAAGTAATCGAGAGATCTCGTCTGGGATCTCCTCTTCTTCCTCTTCTTCGGCTTCGAACACAGGAAACTCAAAGTTGGGAGAGGGCATAGGGTTATTGCATTCAATGGGTTTATCAATAGTTAATCTGCACATGTGATTTATATTTATTTCAGAAAATTTGTTGAAAAGTTTTTTTTTTTTTTATTTTTTTATTTTTAGGATTACCATTTCCAGAAAAAAAGCAAAAATAAAACATATAATGTAGGGAATTCAAAATGACACTTTATTTATGATTCATTTCTGAAACAAAGCCCTAAACACAAACTCATTTGTCTTGGGCAGGACAAAGAGGGAAACTTTTAAAACAAAGCCCTATACACAAAGTTATTTGGGCGGAACATTTAAAAGCAAAGCCCTATAAAACATATCTCTGCTTTGGGCAAGGCAGGAGGTCAAAATAACGGCGAGGTGATTACTTTGAGCGGCGAACAACATTCGGAACGTCGACAGCTTTCCAGTAGCAACGAACTCCTCTGTGTATTATGTATTCAGGAAAAATCTCCTCAGAATTATCTTCAATATTGACATTGACCGCTGGTCGAGCAGGATTTGAAGGTCCTGGTTTGTCAACCTTGTTCTTTGTAGAGTTGAAATGGTCTTCTTCTACTTCTTGAAGAGCATAAGATGAGTCACAATCCTCAGAATTTTCAGGATGTATTTCCCAGTCTTCAGGATGAAGAGACTCATTGTCAGAGACACTTTCTGAGTCAACTGCGGGGCCATCTTCCCCTTCATCTTCAAAAATGGCATTTATGTGATAGTAACCATCTTCAGGATTATAAACCTTGGTAGATGCATTGAAATCTTCAGTAATTTCAGGTTGCTGAGAAAATTGACAGGGCTGATAAGCCTCTTCTGGTTGACTATTATATTCAAAGGAATCTCCCCATCCAGTTGGTTGAATATCTTCAATCGCAATCTTTGAACTTTCAGGTGCAGTATATTTCACCATATAATCATATTTTCCACTTGGTTGTCCCAAGGTGTCCCAGATTTCTGCAGGAACAGGCTCAGTTTCTTTGCTTTTGGATTCTTCTGAAGGAGGATATGGTTCTTCCTGAGATATATATCCCGAGTCATTGAGATAACATTTCCATTCTTCTTCAGGATCGGGTAGACCTTCTTCGATACATTCTTCGATAAGGACATTAACCTCTTGAGGAATTGGGTTAAGGAATCCTCCACTAATGAATGTTTCTTTGATCGGTCGAAGGGTTTCATCCTTCTTGATGCAGTTTGAGAATGTTGGTGAACATCCGAGACCTGCTCTAGTTTCATTCTTGGTAGGGATCACAACTTGCCCCCAGCCAGCGGTAGTTCCATCTTTTACTACTTTCACTGCCTCTTTGTAAGAAGAGATTGATGCTTTCTTTTTGGAAGATTCGTCTTCTAAAGAGAGACCTTGGAACTGCGTTCCTTCCACATCATCAGCACTAATGAAAGAGAAATTGGATAAATGGCTCACCATTAAGGCTTGTTCTCCACTTATTGTCACCAATTTTCCATTTGTTACAAACTTTAACTTTTGATGGAGCGTAGAAGTTACTGCCCCTGCTTCATGGATCCATGGTCGTCCTAACAGACAGCTATAAGCAGCTTGAATGTCCATGACCTGGAAGGTGATTTGAAATGTATGTGGGCCAATTGTCATGGGAAGATTGACTTCGCCGATAACAGATTTTCGCGATCCATCAAATGCTTTGACAACTACACCACTGAACTTCATAGGCATTCCTTGGTAAGACAAGCGAGCAAGAGTCGTCTTTGGCATCACATTCAAGGAAGATCCGGTGTCTACCAACACATTGGACAAAGAGTCTGACTGACAGTTCATAGAAATGTGCAAAGCAAGATTGTGATTTCTACCCTCCTCGGGGAGTTCTTCATCACAGAAGCTTAAATTGTTGCAAGCTGTTATGTTGGCTATTATCCCATCAAAATGATCAACAGTCACATCATGATCTACAAAAGCTTGATCCAAAACTCTCATCAGGGCTTCCCTGTGGGCTTCTGAGTTTAAAAGCAATGAAAGTATTGAGATTTTTGAAGGAGTCTGCATAAGCTGATCCACAATTTTGTATTCACTTCTTTTGATAAGCTTCAAAATTTCATCAAAGTCAGGATTGACATTGGTTCCACTGGATTGACCAACATCAATGTTCGTATTACTGACAGGAATTTCCACAGGATTCCCTACTGGTGTATCAACAGGATTTTGCCCGGTTTCAGGAGCAACAGGCTGCTTTGGAGGCAGTGGAGTATACACACGTCCACTTCTTGTTACACGACTTACATCAGCAATGTTTACAACAGATGAGAGAGTAGGTAAAGGAACTTCTTGTCCATTCTTTATCATTGTTGCATTGTAGTTGTATGGAACTGCCTTGTCAGAGTCATAAGGAACAGGTCCAGGTAGACAAATGATCAAAGGAGTAACAGGAACCTTTGGCTTGTTGTAGGTAACTTCCATGCGCTCAGGCATGTTGAAATGAGGAACGATGACGTTAACTGTAGGCATTTCTGAGTTGATATCTGAGACTAAAAGCTCTGCGGATAACATCCTATCATGTTAACTTCATTTTCATCCCTATTTCTGTAGATCTGAATAGTACCATTATCCAACAGCACTTGGAGATCTCTTCTCACAATCGAACATCCATGAGGATCTACACAACATATGCTACAGGAACCGTATTGATGCTGGCGAAAACTCGGCCCTCGACAGAGAGTGGCGTGCATTTGTACCAAATCGGCTCTTGAGAAATTGATATTATAGACTCGGTACGGACCAGGACATCCATACACCATGTTTACAACATGCCCTCCATGATTGGGCAGCGGATTTGCTTGCACATTAGGATTCAAATTTCTGAAAGAGAGGAGATTAGATCTAACCAACCTCTGAACTTCATATTTCAAGGCTATGCAATGCTCAAGATCATGGCCAGGTGCTCCTTGATGATAAGGGCATGAGACCTCAGCTTTGTACCACCATGGGAGTTTTTCAGGTACTGGTGGTGGTGCTTTAGTTTGGACAAGACCTCTTTCAATCAAAGCAGGGTACAATTCTGTGTACGTCATTGGAATCGGATCAAACTGTGGAGCTCTTTGCACACGATTCTGATTATTGTTAAACTGCTGAGCCTGTGGTCGAGGCTGTTGTTGTTGAAACTGCGGAGTAAATCCCGGATTTGGTGCTGTGTTAACGACTGGTGTGACAGCAGCAATCTGTCGTTGACGATTGACGTTTCCTCTTGGCCTCCCTTGGGACACCATGTCAACACTTTGTTCTTTCTTCTTTGGGAAACCACTTCCGAACTTTTTGGTTCCACTTGAAGATCCACCTTCTTTAGTCAGACGTCCGGTTCGGACTCCTTCTTCTAGACGCATCCCCATGTTTACCATATCGGTGAAATCACTTGGAGCACTAGCAATCATGCGTTCATAATAAAACGGACTGAGAGTATTCAAGAAGATCTTTGTCATCTCTTTCTCTTTTAACGGTGGATTAATCTGAGCAGCAGTTTCTCTCCATCGTTGGGCATACTCTTTGAGAGCTTCATGATCTTTCTGAGCCATGGATCGAAGCTGATCTCTGTCTGGAGCCATATCCGAGTTATACTTGTACTGTCGGACAAAGGCCTCGCCTAGATCGTTGAAAGTTCGAATATTAGTGCTATCCAAGCCTGTGTACCACTTCAGTGCGGCACCAGTCAAACTGTCTTGAAAGTAATGGATAAGCAACTGATGATTATCTGCATAAGTAGACATCTTCCTGGCATACATCACAAGATGGCTTTGTGGACAAGAACTACCTTTGTACTTCTCAAAGTCTGGGACCTTGAATTTAGCAGGTATTTGTACACTGGGAACCAAACATAGCTCCTGGGCATTCTTTCCAAACAAATCTTTTCCACGGATAGCTTTAACTTCCAACTGCATCTTGTTAAACTGCTCTTGGAGATCTCCCACAAGATTACGCTGATTTGTGCTATCACCTTGATCATGATAAATCTCATTGCCATCATAAGGAACAGTGTGAACCGTAGGGGTCGGAACTGTCATAGTGGGCTGAGAAAGTGCCATAGTGATTTGGGAAAAAGTTACCCCTGAATGTGGAATAAACGCCGAACCTTGTGCAGCAGGCGCTTCAGTTGTGGATGTTTGAACCCCAGAAACATTATGGCGGAAACCTGTACCGAAGCTGAAAGGCGTGCCCCAACCTTCTGGCATGGAGAAAGATGGAATACCGAATGCAACTGTAGAAACTGGAGTAGTGACTTCAGATGTTACTGTTGCTTGACTGTTGGGTGGCGGCGGCTGATTCTGTGCGGCCATTAAGGAGTCAACCAGAGTAGTGAGACTTTCCAACTTTTCCTGAAGGGTGGTTACTGTACCACGAAGCTCAATATTTTCTTGTTCAGAACTTTCCATGATTCTTCTTCTGCTTGAACGAGTATTGTATCTGTGATCTGATTGCGAGCGTGGTCGAGAAACTTTGAGACGCGACAGCTTGACGATCTAATGGAGAAAGATCCAAAAGATGAGACTCTCTATAACAGACTCGATATGCAGAATGATGTATGCAAAAAGAAATTTATGATTTTTCCAAACATTTTAAAGATTATTTTCTTTGCAAATATTTGATCACAAACAAATCTTTTATTCATTCATTTTTTTTTTTATTTTTTTGCAATAATGGAAAATGTTACAACATTGGAGCGTAGCTCCTTACAAAAGCAAATGATAAATAAAAAAGCTAAACAAATCCTAAGCATCTTCATCAGACGAAGAACCAAATGCATTGTGCAGCTTGAGCTTCATGATTTCTTTCCCATAGTGAGCTTTCAATTCGGCCTTTTCGGTCCTCAGTTTGTCAACAACATTCTTCCAATCATCAGGAGTCGGAGCGTTGCTTGTTGAGCCTTCAAGATTTTTCTTGCTTTCTTTGATGTACCTCTTGATTGCAGCGTCTTTCTGACGAATCTTCTCATCTTTGCTCATGAGCCACCCATCTTGATAATAGAGAGTTTCTTCGTGATCTTTCACTCTTTTCTTCAACTTTCTATTTTCCACCTCAGTGCTACGAAACTTTTCTTCCCAAGCATCTTTTTCTGTCCTCATTTTAGCCAAAGTGTCTTGGTATTCTTTCATAGTGGGAATGTTGGGTCGTTGAGACACTGCAGGAAGCATGGGTTTTTCATAAGCATAAGGCATTTGAAACTCCTTTGCTCTTTTCTTTACCCAGCAGGTGTAGGCGTCCATGGCAATGCAATTTCTTTCCTCGCCTCTTTCTTTCCATCGGACGTCGTACCAAGCTCTCACCATTCTCGCTTTCAACCTTTTAGGATTATCCCCTTCTCGGTAGAAGTAACCTTCCACTGTAGGACCAACAGGTTTAACTGAATTTGCATACCCGAGTTGTCGTCGGGCTAGGACCGGATTATAGTTAATTCCTCCTTGTGTACCAATGAGGGGTACGTTGGCGAACTCTCCACAACTTTCAATGGTTTCTGTACCACAGCGAGCCAAGGTATACCAATGAATATCATTATTAGTAAGAGACATAAGTCTTCGAGGCCAACGCAAACCTTCTCGGTTTTCTGTGAAAATAGGGGACTCAGGTAAGTGTGAAACAATCCATTTGAACAACAGAGGTGCACAACATACAATGATTCCACCGCCTTGGCGATTCCTATGATGGACAGAGAAATACATGTCACCAAGCAAAGTCGGAACAGGATTTCCATTCAAAAAGATTTTTATGGCGTTGATATCGACAAAGTTGTCGACATTGGGAAACAGAACTAACCCATAGATGAGCAAGGCTAGTATAGCTTCAAAAGCTATCATGCTACCAGTTTCGATGAAATCAAAGGCTTTCTTTACCAGGAAGTGTGAAGTTAAACCCGGGAGGTTTCCTTTGGTAGTCCAATTACTCTCTACTTCAGACTTTTTCATGTGGATACTTGATGCAATGACGTGTGACTTAGGAATGGCTTCCAAACCATTGAAGGGTATTTTGTCAGACACAGGAATACCCAAAAGATTGGCATATTCTTCCAAGGTTGGTACCAACTGGTAGTCTGGAAAGGTGAAACACCGGTAGACGGGATCATAGAACTGAACCAGAGTTTTGAGAAGTCCTTCATCAACATGAGTGTTCAAAATAGGCAAAAGCTTTCCATAACTTTTCCTAAAATTACAAGGATCTTGTACAGAAGATGCTAACTCTCTCAGTTTTTCCACATCAGGCGCTTTGAAACCGTACTTTTTGGTATACCTTTTTTCCATAACTTAATCCTATAATGTTTGCAAAGAAAATTCTCTAAATTTTTTTGGAAAAATCATGTTTTTTATGGAAAAGATGGGTTTTTTAATGAATGTATGAATGCATGGATGCGTGGATGCCACATATTCAAACATGGTAAAGCAAACATGGTAGTTCAAACATGGTAACACTAACATGGTACTACAAACATTGTAATGCAAACATGGTAACGCATAGGTTCAAAGGTCCAAAGTCACGAGCATGAGGTCAGAGAATCAAAATGGGATAGTTCTAGTTAATCACCTGCACAACATGTTCTACTGATACGTCAGAGTCTACATTTTTCTTTCGGATATTACCGGCTTTCCACAATTAAACTCATGAGCCAGTAATATTCTCAAGAAAAACTCGTCTGAGTGTGGTTCTCCGCATGACAACTAATCCAAGTCTTCACCTGAATAGTTTCTGCACCACAACCTAATAAGGCCAGGATGGGTTGGGGTTCTACGGCCAACTCAGCTTCTACAGTTCAATGAAAGTAATAATGTCTTCGCTACGAAACATGCTAAACATATATTACCAACAAGGAACCTCCACTGAGCGGAAGGATTCTCACGTGCGCCTGCACATGACTATACCCTCCACCTAATTTCTTATGTGTACTTAATCCGGGTTAGGATTTGTCCATAATGTATCACTTGTAACAGAACCACGCAAGTAACAGAACCAGAATCACACATATAACAAAAAATGAAATGAAAAATAAAGCAAATAGAATTAACCCTTCCTTTGGAAGCAATAAAAAGATGGTCCCCAGTGAAGTCGCCATTTTTCTGTCGCGGGCGAAAAATCGTTTTGTTCCTCTTTTTGTGGGATGAGACACCTGATGCCTTCTTTGGGCTCGAGTGCTCATAAAAAATGATTTTTCTTTTGTATCGACCAAACTTTTTATTGTTTCCAAAAGAGGAAAAGGAAAAAAGCCGCAATAACCTAAAAGTGGGGGGAGAGATCTTGGGTAAGAGGGTTGGTTATACGAAGGGAAGGTATTAGCACCCAACGTATCTATAGTACTCTATAGGTTTCTTTGCTTTGTTTTTCATTCCATGTTATTGAGAGGTTCTTGTGAAATAGGTGGGACCTAAGGTGTTTGTTTGATTATGCTCGCAAAGATCATCGCGATCCTCTGCATACATATCCCTTAGAGGGAATCAGAGCATCTGTAGCTCGGGGTCTACGGGTGCTAAGGTTTGAATGGTTTTTTTTGTTTTGTTTTGCTCGCCAAGGATCGACCTTGTGCCTACGTATTCTCAAAGGGATGTTGAGAAAGTCAGAGCAATCGTAGTTCCCACTTATGCTAGTGGAAGCAAAGGAAAAGAGACAAATGTCATCTAAATGTTCGATGTATCTAATCTATATCATCACATACATCTGTTTGTTTTTGTTTGAAAAATCTTTTCATTATAAGCCCGGGGCCATGCCACTTAGGGTGCTTAGAATGATAAAGATGTTTTTTAGCCAGCCTTGTGGCAAAAACTTTCAATGAATTCAGCCTTGTGACAAAAAGTTTTGATTAATCAGCCAGCCTTGTGGCAAAAGTTTCAATGAAGTCAGCCTTGTGACAAAAACTTTGATTAATCAGCCAGTACGGTGGCAAAACGGTTTGATTGATTAGCCAGCCTTGTGGCAAAAAGTTTGATTGATTAGCCAGCCTTGTGGCAAAAAGTTAAGTTGATTGATTGTTTGTGATGATATAGAAGAGATACTCCTATCATAGAGATGATAAATGTCTAATCTCCTAGGGTATTTGATTTGGATATTGGGGGATGCTTATAAGAAGCCCGTGGGTCCTTGTACGAAGCCCAAGAGGAGGCTATCCGAGGGTCCTTGCATTGTAAGCCCAAGAGGAGGCTATGGGAGGGACAATCCAGGGTCCTTGCATTGTAAGCCCAAGAGGAGGCTATGGGAGGGTCACTCGTTTGTACAAAGCCCAAGGGGAGGCATGGTATAGTTGGTTTGAGCTCTTAGAGCGATTTCACCGGGAAACCATACTCTATGTCCTAACCTAAACTAGGGAGATTCTTTGCACGAAGCCCAATAGGAGGCTATGGGGAACCTAGTGTTGTACTAAGTTGAACAAGTATATATAACACAATCACAAGTATGAACAAGTACGAACAAACACGAACAAGTACATGAACAAATATGAACAGTTATATATATGACAAAGTGTGTGTATATAATGGAGTTTATGAAGGAAATATACCTGTAAGCATGATCCATTTGTATACACGGGGGCTCGGGACTTATACTCGAGGAGAGGTCCACTTGAATTTATTCAAAGCTATGTAAACAGGTATTTACAAAGGGGCTTGGGACTTATACCTACATGGAGGCCCATGGTATTTTTGGGAAGATTTAAAGAAAACCTTCATTTTTGATTTGTTATTCAAAGTTAAAAAACAGATCAAGATATGTACAAAAATGTGTGTGTACAATGAAATACCTAATTTCATGTACAGGAATGGGTATGTACAAAAGGGCTTGGGACTTATACCTACATGGAGGCCCGTGGTATTTTGGAAAGTTTTGTTTCTTTGAAGTTTTGTTGTTTTGAAAATGATTTGAAAATTGTTTGAAAAGGTTTTATTTTGAAGAAGTTTTATTGTTTAAAGAAAAAAACTGTACAAAAGGAAAAAGGAGTGGGTCTTATACTCTCTAATATTCGAGAGGCCCCACTTCGTTTTGAAAATCAATTGATCAATTAAAAAGATTTAATCAAAAAGAAGTGGTTTATCATTTTGAAAAAGAATCGCGATCGCTCGTCTTAAAACGATTTGAATTTGATAAAAGTCAACTTAATTAAGTTAAAACAAGTTTTAATGCTTAATTAAGACCTAAATGATTAGGGTTTGATCACAAAAAATATTTACAAGTGATTAGGTTAAAAATTAAATGAAAAACAATATTTAAAGTATTAAAAAACTCTTAAAAATGTATCATTTTAAACCTAATTAAAAACATATTAAATAAATCTTTTTTTTTTGTGATTCTTTTTGATATTCATGAAATATGTGTGTTAAATAAAGAGTGTACAAAAAATGAATGAAAAATGAATTAATTTGATGTGTTAATTAATTAATTGAAGTTGTAAAAGAAAATGAAAGAAAATAGTGTTAAAAAAGAGGGTTTGGTCTCACAAGGGTTTGAACCCACGACCTGGAGGTTACCAACCAAAACACTTGCCAACTGAGCTGCGCGCGCAGCTTGTAAGTAACACGCTTCCATTTAATTATATTTTAAAACGAACCATTTGAATTTCTGAACAAAAAATGGCGCCAAGAACACATCCCTAACTTGATTTTGAATTTTCTGAAAACTGAGTTGTTTTGATCAATCAAAGGGTCTATCTCACTCGGTTTTTCACGAGGAACATGATGGTGCCCTCATAATTCATTTATTTTCACTCTAAGGGGGTCAATTTTGTGATGAACACGAAGAACCCTAAAACTGAAATTCAATGTGAAATCGTGTATGATCATGATATGATGCAATTGATTGAGGGTTATTATTCAGTGATGGTGCAGAAACAAGATGGTAACTCAGTTTTTCATTTATGATGCATGTATGATAGAGTTTGAAGTTCATGAGCACTTACCTTAAAAACGACCAAGATGGAGATTGAATTTTGCAAAGGAGGTGTTCCAGTTGTTGTTTCTTGATCTGGACAGCATCAATGGACCTTATGGAACATGTTTGAATGCTTGGAACAGTTTGAATTCACTTGAGCAAGGCCATGGAACCCGATCTGCAGAAGCTTCAAGTATGGATCGAGCTTGATGATTATGAGGTTACAGATTGATAGTGAGTGTTTGCATAGTTCATATGAAGTATATGGATGGTGTTTGAAGTGTTAGTTTGGACAGAAATAGCCTGGAATTGATTTTGGCATGATAAGGCTTATTATGTGCATATATGGAAGTGAGGTGGTGATTTTGAGATTTGAGGTGTTTTGGGGTGTGTGAATGGATCAAACACATCCCATATGATGTTTGTGGCTTGTGAGAAGCATCACTTTGCTCAGAACTTGCAAGGTTTAGAGGTTGAGTTTTCTACCTCTTTGAAAACTATGAAACTTGTAATTCAAGAAAGAAAGAGAAAACCTATGCTTTGTGAGGTTTTGGTGTGAATTGAAGAGTGGAAATGACCTCTATTTATAGGCCAAGAGTTCTGAACTCAGAACTTTGCAACTTGCTTCAAGAAGTGATGATTTGGCATTTGGAGATAGAAAGGAATCTTACCATTTAATGCAAAATGGTTAAAGTGACTTAACCATGGTTATTTCTCTAAGCTTCTTATCTCTTTCCATTCTGATCTCAAATCAGAAAAATATCATTCAATCATTGCTTTGGTGTGTCATCACTTGAATTATAGGCCATATAGTATTTGAACTTAGTGAAAATGGCTTATAATTTTATGCATAATGGCTTCTAATTGCAAAATTCAAAACCATGGCTACACTCCATATTTTTTCATGCTCTTGGACATTTTGGAAAGCTCATGTTATGTACTTCAAAACCCTAGTTGGAAGTTTCTTCAAGACCTTTAAGGAAATGGGTGAAAAAGATCCATGAACTTTGAGAAAAATGAAGTTTCAAGTGAAATTTTCCAAAGATGCCAACTTTGAAGCTCCATATCTCTTAAATGGTTGATCTTATGGAAAAAATTTATATGTGTCAAAGTTGTTTATTGGATCAAAATCTACAACTTTCATGTTGGAAGTTTTTTTCAGTTTGTAGGTGAAATTTTGAGAAATTCCCTTCCAAAGTTTGGAAAAAACCATTGAAAAACACTTAGAAAATTTTCTAAGTATGAAAGTCAAACTTTTGACTTTTTGATTCTTGATTGATTTTCTTGATTTTTCTTGATCAAATGACTTCATATATCATATATTGATGATTCAAAACTTCAAAAGTCATGGTTGACCAAAATTCCCCAAAAGTCAATGGTGATCTTGTACAGTTGACTTTTTCAGACGAATCGCGTTTCTGGAGATTTCAAATGAAACAGGCTATCCTCACCATATGAATGGTATGAATGGATCATATTGAAGCATTAGAGGATATTGAGCCATGGTTTGAGTTATGGCACCATGTCCTGATCAAAAAGTCAGTGGTTTAGTGAATTAGGTCAAAAACCCTAATTGTCGACCTGATGAAATTGATGACTGTAGGTCTTGAATTGAGATGTAATTTCCGTTGGATGTTGTCATAGGGATTATTTGAAGATGATTTAAGCTTTTGATTGACTTCCTGGGGATTTTTAGGGTTTCCCAAATGTGATCCCTGATTTCAGTCCCTGAT
This sequence comes from Vicia villosa, assembly GCF_029867415.1. Taxonomy (NCBI): domain Eukaryota; kingdom Viridiplantae; phylum Streptophyta; class Magnoliopsida; order Fabales; family Fabaceae; genus Vicia; species Vicia villosa. The sequence goes on from NC_081182.1 coordinate 135,318,025, forward strand.
AGTTCAAAACCCTGATCTGAGGATTTGTCTGATCAATCTTTGTGTAGGAGATGTTCTGAGTCAATGGATTAGGTCAAAATAATGCACTTGAGGTCTTGATATCATGTCCCAAGCCATTAGGTCAAATTCTGAGCAAAAGTCAGGAGTGTGCTGTCTTCAGTCAAAACCCTAATTCAGTCGATTCAAAGCTGTTGAGCTTGTTGAAATGAATCTCTGAGGACCAAATGTTGATTGTTGATGAAGATGATTCATTTGAGATGAAGGGAGAACAAAACCCTAATTGATTTGTTACTTGTACTGATGAGTGATTTCCAGATTCAACCCTGCTGAGTCACAAGTAGCAAACACAAACTATGCAATTTGTTAGAGATGCAAATGATGCATATGCAAATGATATGAGGTGGTATCTTAGGTCAAAAATTGGGGTATGACACTCAGACGGTTCCAGAATGATCTAACATTGTCGATACCTCAGACGGTTCCAGAACGATCTAACATCACAGATCTAAGTCGATACCTCAGACGGTTCCAGAACGATCTAACATCGCAGATCTAAAGTTGATACCTCAGACGGTTCCAGAACGATCTAACATCGAAGATCTAAAGTCGATACCTCAGACGGTTCCAGAATGATCTAACATTGAAGATCTAAAGTCGATACCTCAAACGGTTCAAGAATGATCTAACATCAAAGATCTAAAGCTGATACCTCAAACGGTTCCACAATGATCAACTTTCGAAATCTAAAGCAGGAAAAACTTTGGACAAGTTCCGTAGCAATCATCCTCCTAGACTTAAAGCGGTAACCTTGGACGGTTCCGAAACAGTCAACACAAAAACTTTCAAATCCTTCATCAAGATATAATCAATGGATTCATTCTGATGAACAAACCATCAACCCATTTACCAGGTGGCATCTGAAAGCCCACCTCAGGTAATGTTCCAATCTGCCAACAACATTTCGCAGACGACATTCAAATGCAACTTCCAACATCTCTTCTGATCAAGGTAAGTGCAAATTTTCAGGGCATCTAAATATTCAATCATCTTCTACCTTCAGATTTCAGACAATCTCTTCAGGTTTAAGAAGATTGAATAGGGGCAACTATTATACCCCAAAATTTGCCCGCATCTTTTTTCAAGAAAACTCCAATCTAAAAATTAAGAGTCTCACATAATCATGGATTTTTTATTTCAATAAATATCCTGACATGTGAAATACTTAGTTTTTAGAATTTTTCTTATACAGTATTTTGGCTTGCAGTTGAATTTATTCTTACGCAAACGCCAAATACTGTTTATTACTTCACACATGCTATTTATTTATTTACAAATAAATAGTACTGACACAATTGGTACAGAGTTAAATCTTTTGCAGGCGCAGAATCAGGAAACTCAGACTGTACTGGTAACAGTATATATTAGTTATTTATTATGTCTGTGTTTTTAACAAGTCATGTAAATAAACTTTAATTTTACACATAAAACAAAAACAACAAAAAAAAAAGAAAATTAACTTTGACTGTTGATTTTTCACTCTAACTGCTACGTCAATACCTGAACAGTCAGTTGACAGCCAAACTGCTGGCAGTACAATTCTCAGTGTTTTGTACCATCAATCAAATCAATCTTTTACAATTCAAAATTCCAAGATTTTTGTTCTAGAAGTCTTCTGAATATCACGCGATTAGCAGAGACTCAACACTGCACAAAAATCAGGTACGCTTAACTGTCTCCTACACAAACAGTCCCTGACTAGGGTTTTCTTGTTTTTACAGGAGAAACAAGTTTTTGAGACCTAAAATGGATTTCATGGACATCCATATATCTCAAAGTACCATCATACAAACTTTCAAACTTCAATTCACTCAGACGCACCGTCAGCAGCTCAAACAGTCAACAGACGACCCGTTTGACCAAAAAGTCAACAGACAGTCAAAAATGAAATTTTTTGTCAAAGTCCATATTTTGTCAAAGGATTCATCATTTGATCATTGGATGATCATAATTCATCAAGGAAAGATCAAAAATCAACAAAACCCTAAGATTCAAAATTAGGGTTTTTGCCTGAAAATCAACTCAACTTTGACTGATCATAACTCTCCCATCCTTCATCCTAAAAATTCAAACCAAAGCTCATTTTGAAGGAAATTCAATTATCTTTCAAATGCAATTGATCCCATGGTCATTGCATTCACCATTTGAAAAATATGACCAAAGACATTACAGGTCATTTTCAAAGTCAACAAAAAGACACTTTTTTCAAAAGGACACACAAGGAGCATCAAAAATCATTTTGACATGAGACCAAAGACATTGGTTAGAGGACTCTTTGAGGTTTCCAAAAAGTGCAAGAACTCCTTCATATGACAAAAATTGAGGGATTTACACCTTGTTGAAGTTGGCTAAATTTTGGAAAATGCATAAAAATAACATTGCTCAAAAATGCATTTTTTCCAAATTGGGACAAGTTTTCATGGTTCAAACATCATTACCATAATAATATGGGCCTCCCACGACCAAGACAAGGCCCACTCCATTTTTATTCATTTTTGGTTTAATTTTATCACATATAAGATTAATTTAAAAAAGAAAAATGGATGGATAAAGAATAGCTTACAAACCAAGCATGACTCATCAAGAGAATCATTCAACTCTGCCCAAGCCAAGTACAAACAGAAGGAGGGTGGAAAATCAAGCCATGGTGGCTTAAATGCAAAGTTACTCATGTTGAAAAAGTCAAGATTCCACAAAGCTAATGAATGCTTCTTAGCTTCACTTCCAAGCAGCTCTTGGCCTATAAAAGAGCTATCATACTTCAGCAATCAAGAGAGACACGAGTTCATAGCCAGTAGACTACTTGTAACATATTTGTAACAACTTGGATTTTTCAAAGAAATTTAAAATTCGAATTTTAATTTCTAGCTCGTTTCAGTTCAAACTAAACACTTAAATACAATCCTCAATCATCATTGAACATATCCCAATCAGTTTCAAGCCTTGAAGCACTCAGAATCATCCATTATACCTCACGGTTTGTTCAAACTAAAACCAACTTATATCCCATAACACAAGCATATCTAGCAAGATGTAGATATATATTTGAACTTAGTGTGGTGTGTAGATCGTTTCTGGAAGTTTAATTGAGCTTTGGATGCTTGTATACGAATCTACCATTTTAGGGTTTTCCAGCTCAAATTTAGGGTTTTTAGTTAGAGCCAAAATCAGAACAAATTAAGAGCATGGTTGAATTCAGTGGAACAAGACGAATCGAATGGACATATCGCGCCAAATTTCTTTTCAGGTTTACCCCTATTCGCTATTTTGCAGGTCTGAAGCTCATCAATTACAGCGCTTTTTTCATAAAAGCGCTATTAAAGGTCCTGGCGAGAGGTTGAAGACGATGCGTGTCCTCACCCCATTGGCCAGCCAGCGCGCGCGTTCTTTTAAATTTTCCTCTAATCAAGTGTTTTGCAGGTTTACTGATTGCCATGCGCCTCAAAATCTGAGCCTTCTGATCCACTTTCCATCCAATCCAACGCGCCAGATCATGCATGAACATCATACTCCCTCATAATCAACCACATCTGATTAGTATCCTTTTATTTTTTATTTCTATTTTAATTTCTTTGCAAAGTTAATTAAAAATAGTTAAAAAAATCCAAAAAATACACAAAAAATATTTTTAAGTTTCTAAAATAATATATTATTTTCTGAAATAAAAATATTTTATTTTTCTTCATAATTTCAATATTTTGCATAATTAATTAGTATATATTTATATATTTGCTTTTTAATTATTCTAACCAATCAAAAAATCATAACAAAATTGTTCTTTATATAAAATATTGTTTATATATTATAGACTAATTTTGTACATATTTTGAATAATTTTCTCTTTAAGTTTTAATTATTTGTATAATTATTTGTATAATTATGTATTAATTAGCTTAATCAATTTCAAATCAATTTCAAAAATTCCAAAAACATTAGTTTTGTTTTAAAATTAATTGACAAATATTTTGTACATATTTTAAACTTAATTTCTAGGTTTAAATCTATTTTCATCTTTTTTCTTCATTTTAATTTAATTAATCATGCATTAATTATAATTAAAATCAATCATAAAAAATCCAAAAATATGTCTTTTATTTTTCTTGCAATTTAAATTCCTAGATAAATGTATAGCATGTCAAAATCATGTAAATAGGCTTAGTTTACATTTCCTGCACAATCGATGTAATAGCGTAGATTTACTTTCCGCACTTTACATTTCCGCATTTTAATTTCCAGCAAATATAAACTGCGTGTATGTCAAAGATAAATTTGAACCGTTAGATCACTAACTTCAAAGATAAAATATCTGAATCCAATCACAATCACACTTGCACCTTTTAAGGTAATCCCTTCTCATTCTTTTCAAAATCAAAGTCAAAATTCTACTGTTTCGAGTACAAAATCGAACCTTTTGTTTGTATCCGGTGAAAGGATAGATTTTTAAAGGAAATAGGATAAAGACCTTACAACTCAGGGTAGACCTCCTAGTTTGCTTGCTCAAATCAAAACAAACAAAATTCTCATACACTGTTGTTTTTCAAAACAAAACTTTCCAAAAAGACAATATTTTGTATACATCCAAACACGGATCATTACAAAGTTAACGTTCTTTTCAAAACATCTTTCGAAAGATAAACAAACATTTTATATACATCCGCACAAGGATCATTACAAATTCAATTTACAAAGGTATTTGAAACCACATATGAGCATTCTAAAGCAATTGAAAAGTGATCGAAAAACAAGTGAGCTAAGCAAACTTAAGAGCCCATGGATAACCATGGATACAAAGGGTGCTAACACCTTCCCTTTGTATAACCTACCCCTTTACCCAGAATTTCTTAAAGGTCTTTTTTCTGTTTCTTTTATAAACCTTTCCTTAATTGGATAAAATAAAAGGTCGGTGGCGACTCTGTGAGTTTTCAAAAATGCGAAAGCATAAGCGATAAAAAAGAGTCAGTTCACGTATCTCTCCCGCTCAGAGGTATGGCCCGAAAAACGGAGGTCCACAGAGGGGCTAATGACTTTGTTCGAAAGTGGATGAACTGTCTTCGCGAAGAAGACTACCATTCATCTACTTATGCTGAGGAATCTGAACTATCTTCTGGACGAAGACTACCATTCACTGACTCCGTTGGGGATCTTTTGTCGATCCGCTGGAGGAATACCAAACTTCTGAGGAATTCAAAATGCGAAACAAACTATCTTATTTGAAGAAGATTGTCGAGCGTCGCTCTGCAGGAGATTCTCAATTGGGGAATTCCAAAAGTGAACAAACTATCTCTTTGAGGGAGACTACCATTTGTTGACTTGCTTGGGGAATTTGGGTGTATGAACCTTCTTCATGAAGAAGAAAACCCTTTCACAACTTTGCAGGGGAATTTTGAGTATATGCCCAAGTAATTTGGGTATTAACACTATCAAAACCTGGCTAGACTATGCTCATTACGCAAATATGGTGTGAGACAAAATGCATGAATACTACAATGATTTATGAAATGCAAAGTGAATGTGAATAGAATTGTCGCGGATGTAAAATCCTATGATACGACTTGAATCTTGTTGATCAGAAGATGTCTTCTTCTTGTAGTTCGAACTCTGTTGGGGATACCTGGTTATCAGTTGTCCGCTGTCCGAAGTGAGTAATATGAATTGAAGTGAAGATCCGTCATCGGGAGATGTTCGCAAAGCGACCTCATGGGGAAATCTTGGTTCCCGGAGTCTCAACCGTTCTCGGAGTAGCTGTTTGCATTCTTCCTATTGTTTGTAAACCTTAGAAAGAAAATTTCACCTCAATTTTTGCAAGTAAATTCATTTTATTTTATGAAAACATTTGTTTCAAGAAAATGACTGTTTAAACTTAAAATGCATTTCAAGAAACTGAATAAGACTCGATTTGCAAAGAAAGGCACAAGGCTCAAATTATTATATATGGAATGGTAATCAGCCAAATGCTTGATTCTATGGAGTATTTACAAAGTTAGAAATTGGTAATTTTTTGGGAAAAGGGCTACGATGAAACGTGACGACCGTTATCTTTCCCTTCCACTCCGAGTTGCGCTGTATTCATGCTTCGTAGAAGATGACCTACTGCTGATGAATATTCCGCTATGGATTTTTGAATGATCAAGTTTGTCCTAAACACAGTTACTTGCCATATATCCCTAACTTTTGCGTAAACTACCCCTTTCGGGTTTTAAGTTTACCGGGATTGATTATTTATTTCTTATGTCTCTAACTTTTGCCTGAATCGCCCTTTCGGGTTTTCGATTCACCGAGACGCTCTTTTTTGCCTAAGCTGCTCTTTGCGAGTTTTCAACTTAGCGAGCTGTTCTTTTATTTTTATTTAGGCGAAGTATTTCTTGACTGCGTCGACGTTCAAAGGACGGGTGAATTCTTCTCCATCCATAGTCGTGAGTATTAAGGCTCCTCCTGAGAAAGCTCTCTTGACCACGTAGGGGCTGTCATAATTGGGAGTCCATTTCCCTCTTGAATCTGTGAGAAAAGATTGAATCTTTTTGAGTACAAGGTCGCCTTCTTTGATTGTGCGAGGTCGCACCTTTTTGTCGAATGCTTTCTTCATTCTTTGTTGATATAGCTGACCGTGGCATAAAGCTGTCATGCGCTTTTCTTCGATTAAGTTTAATTCATCGAATCTGCTTTGACACCACTCGGCTTCTGTTAATTTTGCCTCCATCAAGACTCTCATTGATGGAATCTCAACCTCTATAGGTAGGACTGCCTCCATGCCATATACAAGGGAGAAAGGAGTTGCTCCAGTCGAAGTACGTGATGTACGGTAACCATGAAGAGCATACGGGAGCATTTCATGCCAATCTTTGTAAGTGATGACCATCTTCTGAACGATTTTCTTGATGTTTTTGGTAGCTGCTTCTACAGCTCCATTCATCTTTGGTCTGTAAGGAGATGAGTTGTGATGCTCAATCTTGAATTCTTCACAAAGCTCCTTCATCATTTTGTTATTCAAATTTGACCCATTGTCAGTGATTATCTTGCTAGGAATTCCGTAGCGACAGATGATGTGATTCTTGATAAACCTGACGACAACTTGTCTTGTAACGTTTGCATATGAAGCAGCTTCAACCCATTTGGTGAAATAGTCTATAGCTACCAAGATGAAGCGATGTCCGTTGGACGCTTTTGGCTCGATCATTCCAATCATGTCGATTCCCCACATGGAGAAAGGCCAAGGGGAAGAGAGTATGTTGAGAAGATATGGTGGCACATGAATTCTATCGGCGTAGATCTGACATTTGTGACACCTCTTTGCGTACTAGTATCAATCTGACTCCATCGTCAGCCAATAATATCCTGCTCTCAGTATTTTCCTTGTCATGGTATGTCCATTGGTGTGAGTACCAAAGGAACCTTCATGTATTTCTCTCATGAGTACTTCTGCTTCTTTTCTGTCAACGTATCTGAGCAGAACCATGTCGAAGTTTCTCTTGTACAGAACATCTTCATTCAGGAAGAATCTACAAGCTAACCTTCTCAAAGTTTTTCTATCTTTCTTTGACGCCCCAAGAGGGTATTCTTGCTTTTGAAGAAAGTTCTTGATGTCGTGATACCACGGTTTGTCGTCGATGATTGCTTCTACTGTGAAAACATGAGCGGGCCTATCCAGGCGCATAACATCGATCTGAGGAATGTCATTCCAATGATTTATCCTAATCATGGAAGAGAGTGTGGCTAATGCATCAGCCAAGTTATTTTCTTCACGAGGAATGTGATGAAAATCTACCCTGTCGAAGAATGGTAACAATCTTCTCGCGTAGTCTTTGTAAGGAATTAGCCCTAGTTGGCATGTTTCCCATTCTCCTTTGATTTGATTGATAACCAAAGCAGAATCCCCGTATACATCCAAGTGTTTAATTCTTAGATCCACGGCTTCTTCGAGACCCATGATGCAAGCTTCATATTCGGCCTCATTGTTTGTGCACTTGAAAGTTAATCTGGCAGTAAATGGAATATGGGTACCCTGAGGTGTAACAATAATTGCCCCAATTCCTCGTCCATAAGCATTGACAGCTCCGTCAAAGATTAAGCCCCACTGGGATCCTATCTCAGGTCCTTCGTCTGGTAGTGGCTCGTCGTAATCTTTCATCTTGAGGTACATGACGTCCTCGTCTAGAAAGTCAAAACTGGTTGATTCATGACTGTAATACGGTGAACTGACTTTTTATTAATCGGAATGTCGCGGTAAGCAAGAGTCGCCACCGACTTTTATTTTATCCAAACAATATTCGGAAAGGCAAAAAGAAACAGAAAAAAACCTTTTAAGAAATCTAAGTTCGGGGGGTAATTTATGCAAAGGGAAGGTGTAAGGCACCCTTTGCATCCATGGTTTTCCATGGGCTCTTAATTGCTTTGCTTGCTCGTTTGTTTAGAAAATGTAGATGAAAGAGATAGGGACTTTAGCTCGTAAATGAGCGTAGCCCTTTTGAAAAATTATGAGAAAGAATATAATGAAAGTTTGAGCATTGCAAGGCAATTAGGGGCAATTACCTTAAACTCAGATGATAGGTCTCTTTTTAGCCTTTCAGAATGAAAGGGTCTATCCTTGCCATAAGAGGGCAGGAAGCCTTTCGTTTGGAGGTTGAAGGGCCGTCGAAGCATCCTTTGCCATAAGACTGTCCCATGCCATAGAAGGGCAGGTAGTCTAAGGCAAGGATCAGAATAAGCCATTTTTCCGTTAGGCAACCAGAAGATACCTCAGCCATTTTCCGTAGGCAACATCCGAGGGTCGAGGTCATAATTGTGTATCGAAGGCAGCATCATTTAGGGTCGTATGACCTTTTAATTATCGAGGCAACATGGCTGAGGTATCCTCAAATTCGAGGGACATAGCTTATTCTGCAAAAACACAAAGGCAACAGGCAACAGGCAACAAGGCAACAGAGAGGTTACCCCAAAAGGGTGCGTGTGTGCAATAATCACGTGGTTAATTCAATATATTATCTTGTAAATTAGTGATTCTAGGTTAATTACAATCTTGCACTCCCTAAATTACTAACCACACAATAATATAAAGCAATAAAGGGGGCGGGAAATTGTAACCAGCGGATCCCTTATCAGGGTTTGACACAAGTAATAATAATAAAAGGCATAAAATAAAATGAGGTTTAGGTTACCAACAACGTAACTTTGGCAATCGATAAACCCTGAAAAGGAAAAAGACAAGACAGAAAACATATAGTGAGTGCATTATCAAATTCGAGGGCAAACCTCATTAACTACAAAAGAAAATAGGATAATAAATTAAAAATAGAATAGGGAGAAGGTACTTAGCTTGGCATTTGCCTGACAGGGTTGAGGGCAAGGGTTTGCCAGAAGCATCGACTCTGACCATTAGGAATGAGCAAAGAAACAAATAAGGCGTGAGTGTATTATCAGATTCGAGGGCAAAGAGATTAACCCTAAAAACAAAGAATAAATAAATATAAAGATAATAGTTAAAAAAAGAAATGAGGGTACTTAGCTTTGTATTTGATCTGATAGGGTTGCTTGGGCGCCTTTAGGGTTGACCCTGAAAAGGCAAGGCAGAAAGAGGTGAATGCAAAACAAACCCTAATATCAAAATAATCTAGATATAATTTAAATTAAATTAAAATTAAATTACTTAACTTCGAGGTTTGTTGAAGGCGCGCCCTTGGGACGAATCATGTTACTAACCCTGATAAAACAAAGAAAAGAAAACAAATCAGTGTATTATCAATCCTGGTTGAGATTCAAATAGAGTATAATGATGAATTGATTTAATTAATTATTGGTCTCGCGACCTAATTAATTATATCAGGTTCAGAAAATTAAATCGAGCGTAAAATTGTATCTACGAATTTTTTTGGAATTTAAATGAAATAATTATGATTTTTGAATAATTTTAACATGGTTAATTAAATAAATATGATTTATAATTAAAATATAAATAAAATAGAATATTAAAGGAAAATAAAAATAATTATTAGATATAAAATAAAAAGTCTTAAGAAAAAAAATATAGAAGTTTTTTATATTATATATATATATATAAAATAATATGGATTAAAAGAAAGAAAAAAATAAAATAAGTATATATATATATATATATATATATATATATATATATTAACGTGGCTGTGTAATTATAAATAAAAAAAAAATTAAAAAAACTTAACTTTTAATCAGGTGTTGCAGGCTATTGAAGGAGCATGGTGCACCAGCCTTCCCACGCGCGTTGGATTAATCTGGATGGTGATCTGACGGCTGGATCAAAGGCCCCCATCATACGCGTGCGCACCACGAAGCACTGGATTGGTTCGTCTAAAAGAAAAGAAGCGCGCGCGGGAGAATTTGAATCAGCCAATCCCGTGACAACACCTCGTCGTCTTCTTCCACTAAAAACCTGCAAAACATTTTTTACAGCGCTTTTTGGATCGATGCGCTGTAAAAAGCCTAGCACCTGAATTGAAAAAAAATAGTGAATGGCAGTAAACGGATACAGAAATTTGGCGCATAACCACCAATGTATTCCCCTGGGGCTCGCGAATCTGGATATGGTATTAGTTTATCCTAACTTTACTTGTGGACAAAACCCCCAAATCGAACCAAAACCCTATCAATGGCATCATGCTCATGCCGGCCTTAAACTGCCTCAAACTTTCCAGAAACAGTCATTAGACAATAATAGACATAAATACACAATTAATTATTGATGATAATGCGTGTATGATGTAAATCGAATCAAACTCAGAAGTAACAAACCGTGGCTCAATGGAGATGAATCTGGGCTCGTTGATCAAAGATGAAGACTTGGATAGATTCTAAACACCTTGAGGGACCTGTTTGAATCGATGAAACACCTTGAATTTGCTTGTATCCTCGAATCTGAATTTGTCTTGTTCTTGAGTTTTTGGAGAGTGAAACTAGGGTTCTTGAAAGCCAAATTTTCGTCCCCCTTGCATTTGTGAGCATTTGCTATTTATAATGGATGATTTAGGGTTGATAAAATTGAAGAAAATCCTTTTGAATCTTGAGTTGCAAGTTTTGGAAATTTGATTGAAAAAATCTTCATAAAAGCTTCTAAATTTGGCCAACAATGATTCAATCTCTTTTAATTCTGATTTGCACGAAATTATATTGATATTTGGAGTAAATGTAAACTTGATTTGATTGGAAAAAGATCTTTTAAGAAAATATTTGATTTTTCATGATTTATACAAGTTAATTATCATATTTAAATGATAAAAAATTCATATAAAATCAATTAAAAGTCAAAATTTCGTGGGAATTGGATTTGAGGCTTTAGATGGCTTGTGGGTCAAGTTTGAATGAAAATATCTTGAGCCCATTTGCAAAGATTTTCAAGTTCTTACATATTTTTCCCTCCAAAATAGCTCAATTTTAACAAGGCCTATTTCCCTCAATTTTTGAGGTATGGAAGTGATCTAGGACTTTTTAGAATCCTTAGGGAGTCTTCTAACCAGTGTCTTTGGTTTCATCTCAAAATCCTTTTCCATTCTCATTTTATGTCCTTTTGAAAAGGGCCTATAATGTATGAAGCCATATCTCTTAAACCATTGACCTATGAGCTTTGATTCTTGTACTATTGGATAGAGGAATGAATTCCCTTTAAAATGAGCTTTGGTGGGAATTTTTCTGATGAAGTATGAATATTTGGTGAATTTTCAAAGTTTTGGTTGACTTTTTCAGTTCATGCCCAAAATAGTAACTTTTGACTTCTGACTTTTCTGATATTTCCTTGCATCATCATGATCAATCCTTGATCAAATGATGATTTTAGGGTTATGAGGATGTTGTTGACCAAATACCTTGAACTTTGACTGTATATTGACTTGAAATGACTGTTTTGCCCTTGAGAGTCGATTGTTGACCTAATCAGGATTTGAGGGACTCAATTTGCTCTGTTTGACTTGAAACTTTACATGGAGATTCTTTGGGATGTTGGTGACCCTATGGAACCACCTTGAGTCATTGATTCAATTATTTTCCATTGAATGACCTAAACTCTACTTCAGGGCCTTGTATGGGAGAGTGTGTCTATGAGCTTTTGCATATGGACTTGAAGCTTGAATAAGAGAAATACTGTGGGAAAATTTTGGGGTATGACAGCTGCCCCTGTTCAATTATCTTAAACCTGAAGATGTAGAGTGGTTTGTGTGCCAGTCGGTATCTAAAGGTGGAAGATGATTGAACACAAGAATACCAAGAAATTTGCCCTATTTGAAGTAGGGACTTTTGTCGGAGATGGGCTTGTAGATGCCATCTGGTAGTTGTTGGAGTATGGATTGTTGCAAAATTTCTGCTTTTGTTGTCTTCTTTTTTTTGAATGTTGAGGAACCGTCAAAGGTATCGACTCAAATCTGTGTTGGGTTATTTAAGGAATCGTCAAAGGTATCGACTTAAATTTGAAGCATATTGTTGAGGCACCGTCAAAGGTATCGACTCAGATATGCAGACAGATTGTATAAGGAACCGTCAAAGGTGTCGACTTATATCTGAAATGTGTTGTTAAGGAACCGTCAAAGGTGTCGACTTAACTCTTGATGTGGGTTGTTAAGGAACCGTCAAAGGTATCGACTTAACTCTGAAGCATATCATTGAGGCACCGTCAAAGGTATCGACTCAGATATGTAGATAGATTGTATAAGGAACCGTCAAAGGTATCGACTTATATCTGAAATGTGTTGTTAAGGAACCGTCAAAGGTGTCGACTTAACTCTTGCAGATAGAGATAGTAATATCCTGAAAAATAGAGGTTAGTTTTCTTATGTCATGATGCATGCGTTTATGTGATGAGTATCTCAAAATAAATGAGAAACTTCGTATGTTATGGATTTGTTATATAGTGATGTATGCGATGTATGAATATGTTTGTGTCATATGGTATGCAAATATGATTTAGTCGAGAAAATAAATCTCCATGTCTTTGTAGTTTGGATTTCGTCTTGAAGATGCTCAGCTGGGAATTTATAATTTCTGCTTGGGGATGATTAGTAACTTGATGTTCCCTGATTGGGGATAAAGGGAAACCATGTTGGGGAGCCATGCCTTTGTCGGGGTAGGAGTGTTGGAAGACATCTTCTTAGGGATTACTCTGTGGGGATATGATCTTGCGAAATCAGCTTTGTGGGAAGACGCGGATGTCTTGAATGTTGCCCCTAGTATTATAGTACCTGTCGTTCCTGGACTTTAATTAGGGCACGCCACTGAATGTTGATCAAGATGTCAAGCTGGACTTGTATAGATTTGCCCCGGTTAGTAGGAATTTTGGAAAGATTCGTCTCGCGAGGACTTTATGAGATATGAACCATGGGCGACATGCCCCTTAGTAACCATTGGTCCAGGACAATGCCCCATATTGAGTGGAAATAGCTTAAGATTTATTTGTATGCATGCCCCTGATTGTTTTTGGCATCTTTGAGAGATTCTCGGAATCTTGACTTGATTTCCCCAGATTGACCGGGAAATAGTTTGACTTCCGCTTGGGATGTATGCTTTTGACTTTTTGGCATTTGAGAGATTCTTCGAATCTTGACTTGATTGCCCCAGATTGATTGGGAGAAACGTGTCATGCCCCTTGTATATGTAGGAGACGTTGCCTATCGGGATAACTTTCTAGTCATTAGTTGTACCCAGTGCAAGTTCTTTCTGATGCTAACATTTGAAATTATGTAGCAGAATATGTTTAATAATGAATTCATGAGATGCAATGCATATGTTTGTCTTGAGTTTTTTTGAAAAACATTAAAACCAAAGATGTAAACGTGTGATGTTTGTAAAAAAACATGATATTTGTAAAAACATGATATTTATGACAACGTGATGTTTGTAGAAACGTGATATCAACTCGGCATTTTGGTAAACCTTAAGGAGTCGGGATACCTTTTGGTGACAGTATGCTTTCGAACTAACCATGCTTCAATTAGGACTTTCAAGGGTTGTAACGTGGCTTGGTTCACGGTTTACGAAACAAAGGATAATGGCTCAAATTTTATTGTACCCACCCCTCTTCGTGATGATCTTCAGTCCTAAGCTCTGTCAATTCAACTTATGCATTCAGGTTTCAAGAGACTTTGGATTTTCCCCTTTGACAATGATGATGGTTCACAAGTAAAGAGAACTTTTGAGATGGCAGTCACTTCTTCCTTTTGGTAGTCACAATATTTTGTTGTTCAGGAATTTATTGACTTCTCTTTTTTCATCTTTTGATATCCCTAACTTTTGCCTGAACTGTCTATTTTGAGTTTACAGTCAGCGGGATGCCTTGATTTTTGCCTAAGTCTTCTTTTTGATTTTTGACTTAGCAGGCTTTTCTTTGTATATATGTTTTTTCATTTTTTCGTTTTTTTCTTTTTGAAAGATACTGACTGCCTTGTTTGATGATTGATGAACCGTCATTGTCTTTTGATTGACATTTCTGATACTTCTTTGATGTGTGTAGATGAACACGGGTGTTTGAAACCTTTACTGGAAGGTGTACTGAATGATTCTCTCAAAATAGAATGCACCGTCAAATTAACTGAGAACTACCTTGCCCCAGGTTATGATCAAGGGTTTTAATGAAAGAAAAAACTTCTACTCCTTAGGCTCAAAGGGGGTTGACGAGGGATTATCATCCTTATATCTCCACTGTTTAGGAATTGAAACAATGCCTGTACATCGTCAGCATAGTCCGTTCAAAAGCATACTGTATAGGATTGCGGTATCATTTTCGTCATCCTCCCTTAAAAGGCTTACGGCTTAGCTGGAGTTGAATATCACAAAACATATGCAAAGTAAAGACGTAGTTTAAAATGAGTGATAACGAAATAATTTATTCAAGACAAACATATGCAGTACACTAATGATTATTATTAAAACAGATAATGTCTATCATGATTTGAATGTTTAAACAAACAGAATGGAATTTGCAAATGAAAATAAATCTAATGACCTAAAAGGTTCATCCTTTTAGACATTAATCAGTCTTGTCGTGATTAGGCATAGGAGCGGTGATCACCACAGGGGTCTTGGGATGATAGAATTCAATTTCACCAGCATCGATCATGTCTTGAATCTTGTTCTTCAATGGCCAACAATCATTCGTATCATGCCCAGGGCTATTGGAGTGATATGCGCACCTCGCACTGGGCTTGTAGCTAGGGGCGGAGGTGTTGGGCTTTACAGGAGGATCTCTTAAAGTAATCAAGTTCTCTCTCAGCAAATGTTGTAATGCCTGAGCCAGTGACATGTTGATCTTTGTAAACTGATGTTTAGATGTATATGACTTGCGTCTTTGTTGCGGAGCTAATGTAGAGGTCAGAATTGTCCCCATAGATTGGTTGGGTTCATCGTGATCTTTCTGGTCGTACACAACGTGAGGTTCCTCAGGAGAGTGGCAGTCAATGATCTTGTCATCGATTAAGTCTTGGATCTTATTCTTCAGTGTCCAACAGTTATTAGTGTCATGTCCAGGACTATCAGAGTGATACGCACACCTTGCATTAGGATTATAACGAGAAGAGGAAGTACTAGGATTCCTCGGAGGGTCCTTCAAAGTAATTAGCCCTTTCTTCAGCAATTGTTGCAACGCTTCGGCCAGAGTCATATTGATCTTTGCGAATTGGCGCTTAGGTGTATCTGACTTGTGTCTTTGTTGTGGAACTGGTGTAGAGGTCAGAATTGTCCCCACAGATTGGTTGGGTTCATTGCGACCTTTCCGATTGTACCCAGTATTGGCCATATGAGGTTTCTCAGGTGAATTGAAGTCAATGATCTTGCAATCAATGAGGTCTTGGATCATGTGCTTCAATGGTCCACAATCCTCTGTATCATGACCAGGACTGTTTGAATGATAAGCACATCTTGCATGGTACTTGTACCCAGGAGCAGGATTTGTAGGGATTGAATATGAAGGTAATAAGGTTATCAAGTTCTGGTTGAGCAGTTGTTGCAGAACTTGAGACATCGGCATGTGTAATGGAGTGAATGATCGCTTGGGTTTGGATTTCCCTTTACCTTGATCATCTTGTTGCCTATGTTGATCCTTCTCTTTCTTGATCAGTAGTGCCTTTAGTTCTTCTTGCCCCTTGGCCAAGTTCAGGATCAAAGCTTGAAATTCAGTGTTCTGAGCTTGGAGAGCTTTGACAGATTGTTCGAGATCCATCTTTGTTACTGAAATAAACAGCACAAAGATGAGGCATTTGTCTTTATGAAACCTGTGATGCGATGTTTATGAATGATATGATTATGCACATGCAATGTTTCCAAGGATTTAAAGGACTTTTAACGCATTTTGGAGAAAGAAATAAAAGAAATAAAATAAGAGTTCTCTTATAAAATATAATGTTGTAAGGTTGATAGTTACATTTGGAACAAAAACAAAAAGAAAGAAAGTAATAGAAATCAATCTCCAGCTCGGCGCTTTCTCTTCAAAATTCTGATCTCTTCTTTGTGAGCCTTGATCATCTCATTCCTTTCTTAGACGAGCCTATCAATCTCTCGTTCCCATGATTGTATCTGATCTGGAGAGACGAAATCCTCAATCTTCCATTTGTGGGAGAAATAGTCAAGCATACTATCTCGCTCTTTAGCATCAGCCACCAACACCGCTTTTTCAGCTTCAATCTTTTGTAAACGACTTTCAAGATCCGCCTTTTCTCTCCTCAAGGAAGCAATGGTAACAGCAAGATCTTCCTTTGGAGCAGGTACATAAGGCTCCAAAACCACAGGAATAACTGGAGGAGTAACCCTTGGCACAATAGGAGTATCAGATGGGTATGGCATACCGTGCTCAATCACTCGATCATAAATCCATCTAAAATAAAGGTCTGAAGGGATGTAGTTTCTTGGTCCTAGCTCTTTTGTGCATACTTTCTTTACTTTGGACCAAGCTCTAATGAACAGCTTTTTCTTTCCAGTCGTATCTGAACCAAAATCAAAATTTTCTAAACTGAGGTATATGGAGCGAGGCTTGTCTTTCAAAGCGAAACCAAATTGATGTCGAGCTAATATGGGATTATAAGTTATTCCCCCTCGGGTACCGAGAAGAGGTACATTTGGGAAGTCTCCACAGCTATCGAACAAGTGAGTTCCTTCGAAATCTTTCTGACTCCAGATAATGTCGTCGTATGAGAGCCTTATGATTCTTTGAACCCATGTCAAGCCTTCTTCATTTTTTATCATGGAGCGGGGTAAGTGCGAAATAAACCACTTATGCAATATTGGTGCGCATCCAAGAACACAACCTTTGCCTTTAGACGATCTGTGATGAATGGAATGCAGCAGGTCACCTAGTAAAGTTGGAACCGGATTGTTGCTAATGAAGATCTTGAGAGCAATCACATCCACGATTTTGTCATAACGTGGAAACAATACTTGCCCATAGATTAGGCAAGCGAGGACCTTTTCAAGAGCATCCATACTCATAGCATTAATTAAGATATCAGCTTGACTATACAAGAAGTCAATTGGTACACCAGTATAATCTCCTTTGCTTACCCAAACCTTTTTGATTTCTGATCGAGGCAAGGGTAATGCAGCAGCCACATCTTCCAACTTAGGTGCCTCTTCTTCGCCAGTGTATGGCATCTGATCAGGCACAGGTAATCCTAGGATGGAGGAAAATTCCTCTAATGTGGGAACCAACTGAAAGTCCCTATAAGTAAAGCAGTGAAGGAGAGGATCATAAAACCGGATCATTATGTTGAGAAGTGTTTCATCCACCTTGGTTCTTACCAAACTGATCAATTTGTTGAGAGATTCGGAAAGCACATGAGCACCAGAAACGTTGTCACAAAGAATCTTCAAAGAAGTAGGTATCCCTCTGAAACTGAGGCAAAAAGGTTTACGAACTTTGATTTCCATGACCTACAAAACAAATTATGGTTAACAATCCTTTAACTCCTTGGAATGGGTTAGTCATGATATGTATGCATGATGCATGGATGCAGCAAACACAAATAAATTCACACAAATCACACAATTTTTGGCTTAAGGCTTGCACGGAGTCTGATCAGGTGTCCTTCCCAAGGGTATTTCTATGGATAAGGAGATTTCAGCAACGGGTTCTACCAAGTGACTCAGAATTGTCAGCCCCCTCTAAAGCACCCTCGAACATGATACATGCATACCACGCAATGATACTTTAGGAAGAAACCTATCTGAGCTGTAGTATCGGGTAGCGACCATAACTTGGCATGCACCAAGAATAGCCCCCCCACTACGTTCCTAAAAGTTAGGATGGGTTAAGGGTTACTAAAGGTCCTTGAGCTCCGACGCACCCAAAGATACATGCATAAACCTCTCTCATGCAAAAGAGGTACACAATAACCAGTGGAGGCCTAACTCAAGTGTGAACTTCATTTTGACCAACCCCAAGCATGCACAAGGGGGGTCTCCATGACTATGCCACTCCTAATCTTAGGTGTTCTTGAATCCGGGAAGAGGATTCGTCCTTCAATTTTCCCAAAACGCCCCTGAAAAATAAAACAAACAAAGCAAACAATAGAAAACATTTTAAAATGAATCCTAAACCTTTAAGGTAACCCCTCTTAATCGAAAAATCCCCAGCAGAGTCGCCAGTTCTGTAATACGGTGAACTGACTTTTTATTAATCGGAATGTCGCGGTAAGCAAGAGTCGCCACCGACTTTTATTTTATCCAAACAATATTCGGAAAGGCAAAAAGAAACAGAAAAAAACCTTTTAAGAAATCTAAGTTCGGGGGGTAATTTATGCAAAGGGAAGGTGTAAGGCACCCTTTGCATCCATGGTTTTCCATGGGCTCTTAATTGCTTTGCTTGCTCGTTTGTTTAGAAAATGTAGATGAAAGAGATAGGGACTTTAGCTCGTAAATGAGCGTAGCCCTTTTGAAAAATTATGAGAAAGAATATAATGAAAGTTTGAGCATTGCAAGGCAATTAGGGGCAATTACCTTAAACTCAGATGATAGGTCTCTTTTTAGCCTTTCAGAATGAAAGGGTCTATCCTTGCCATAAGAGGGCAGGAAGCCTTTCGTTTGGAGGTTGAAGGGCCGTCGAAGCATCCTTTGCCATAAGACTGTCCCATGCCATAGAAGGGCAGGTAGTCTAAGGCAAGGATCAGAATAAGCCATTTTTCCGTTAGGCAACCAGAAGATACCTCAGCCATTTTCCGTAGGCAACATCCGAGGGTTGAGGTCATAATTGTGTATCGAAGGCAGCATCATTTAGGGTCGTATGACCTTTTAATTATCGAGGCAACATGGCTGAGGTATCCTCAAATTCGAGGGACATAGCTTATTCTGCAAAAACACAAAGGCAACAGGCAACAGGCAACAAGGCAACAGAGAGGTTACCCCAAAAGGGTGCGTGTGTGCAATAATCACGTGGTTAATTCAATATATTATCTTGTAAATTAGTGATTCTAGGTTAATTACAATCTTGCACTCCCTAAATTACTAACCACACAATAATATAAAGCAATAAAGGGGGCGGGAAATTGTAACCAGCGGATCCCTTATCAGGGTTTGACACAAGTAATAATAATAAAAGGCATAAAATAAAATGAGGTTTAGGTTACCAACAACGTAACTTTGGCAATCGATAAACCCTGAAAAGGAAAAAGACAAGACAGAAAACATATAGTGAGTGCATTATCAAATTCGAGGGCAAACCTCATTAACTACAAAAGAAAATAGGATAATAAATTAAAAATAGAATAGGGAGAAGGTACTTATCTTGGCATTTGCCTGACAGGGTTGAGGGCAAGGGTTTGCCAGAAGCATCGACTCTGACCATTAGGAATGAGCAAAGAAACAAATAAGGCGTGAGTGTATTATCAGATTCGAGGGCAAAGAGATTAACCCTAAAAACAAAGAATAAATAAATATAAAGATAATAGTTAAAAAAAGAAATGAGGGTACTTAGCTTTGTATTTGATCTGATAGGGTTGCTTGGGCGCCTTTAGGGTTGACCCTGAAAAGGCAAGGCAGAAAGAGGTGAATGCAAAACAAACCCTAATATCAAAATAATCTAGATATAATTTAAATTAAATTACTTAACTTCGAGGTTTGTTGAAGGCGCGCCCTTGGGACGAATCATGTTACTAACCCTGATAAAACACAGAAAAGAAAACAAATCAGTGTATTATCAATCCTGGTTGAGATTCAAATAGAGTATAATGATGAATTGATTTAATTAATTATTGGTCTCGCGACCTAATTAATTAAATCAGGTTCAGAAAATTAAATCGAGCGTAAAATTGTATCTACGAAATTTTTTGGAATTTAAATGAAATAATTATGATTTTTGAATAATTTTAACATGGTTAATTAAATAAATATGATTTATAATTAAAATATAAATAAAATAGAATATTAAAGGAAAATAAAAATAATTATTAGATATAAAATAAAAAGTCTTAAGAAAAAAAATATAGAAGTTTTTTATATTATATATATATAAAATAATATGGATTAAAAGAAAGAAAAAAATAAAATAAGTATATATATATATATTAACGTGGCTGTGTAATTATAAATAAAAAAAAATTAAAAAAACTTAACTTTTAATCAGGTGTTGCAGGCTATTGAAGGAGCATGGTGCACCAGCCTTCCCACGCGAGTTGGATTAATCTGGATGGTGATCTGACGGCTGGATCAAAGGCCTCCATCATACGCGTGTGCACCACGAAGCACTGGATTGTTTCGTCTAAAAGAAAAGAAGCGCGCGCGGGAGAATTTGAATCAGCCAATCCCGTGACGACACCTCGTCGTCTTCTTCCACTAAAAACCTGCAAAACATTTTTTACAGCGCTTTTTGGATCGATGCGCTGTAAAAAGCCTAGCACCTGAATTGAAAAAAAATAGCGAATGGCAGTAAACGGATACAGAAATTTGGCGCATAACCACCAATGTATTCCCCTGGGGCTCGCGAATCTGGATATGGTATTAGTTTATCCTAATTTTACTTGTGGACAAAACCCCCAAATCGAACCAAAACCCTATCAATGGCATCATGCTCATGCCGGCCTTAAACTGCCTCAAACTTTCCAGAAACAGTCATTAGACAATAATAGACATAAATACACAATTAATTATTGATGATAATGCGTGTATGATGTAAATCGAATCAAACTCAGAAGTAACAAACCGTGGCTCAATGGAGATGAATCTGGGCTCGTTGATCAAAGATGAAGACTTGGATAGATTCTAAACACCTTGAGGGACCTGTTTGAATCGATGAAACACCTTGAATTTGCTTGTATCGTCGAATCCGAATTTGTCTTGTTCTTGAGTTTTTGGAGAGTGAAACTAGGGTTCTTGAAAGCCAAATTTTCGTCCCCCTTGCATTTGTGAGCATTTGCTATTTATAATGGATGATTTAGGGTTGATAAAATTGAAGAAAATCCTTTTGAATCTTGAGTTGCAAGTTTTGGAAATTTGATTGAAAAAATCTTCATAAAAGCTTCTAAATTTGGCCAACAATGATTCAATCTCTTTTAATTCTGATTTGCACGAAATTATATTGATATTTGGAGTAAATGTAAACTTGATTTGATTGGAAAAAGATCTTTTAAGAAAATATTTGATTTTTCATGATTTATACAAGTTAATTATCATATTTAAATGATAAAAAATTCATATAAAATCAATTAAAAGTCAAAATTTCGTGGGAATTGGATTTGAGGCTTTAGATGGCTTGTGGGTCAAGTTTGAATGAAAATATCTTGAGCCCATTTGCAAAGATTTTCAAGTTCTTACATATTTTTCCCTCCAAAATAGCTCAATTTTAACAAGGCCTATTTCCCTCAATTTTTGAGGTATGGAAGTGATCTAGGACTTTTTAGAATCCTTAGGGAGTCTTCTAACCAGTGTCTTTGGTTTCATCTCAAAATCCTTTTCCATTCTCATTTTATGTCCTTTTGAAAAAAGGGTCTCTTTGTTGACTTTTGAAAAGGGCCTATAATGTATGAAGCCATATCTCTTAAACCATTGACCTATGAGCTTTGATTCTTGTACTATTGGATAGAGGAATGAATTCCCTTTAAAATGAGCTTTGGTGGGAATTTTTCTGATGAAGTATGAATATTTGGTGAATTTTCAAAGTTTTGGTTGACTTTTTCAGTTCATGCCCAAAATAGTAACTTTTGACTTCTGACTTTTCTGATCTTTCCTTGCATCATCATGATCAACCCTTGATCAAATGATGATTTTAGGGTTATGAGGATGTTGTTGACCAAATACCTTGAACTTTGACTGTATATTGACTTGAAATGACTGTTTTGCCCTTGAGAGTCGATTGTTGACCTAATCAGGATTTGAGGGACTCAATTTGCTCTGTTTGACTTGAAACTTTACATGGAGATTCTTTGGGATGTTGGTGACCCTATGGAAACACCTTGAGTCATTGATTCAATGATTTTCCATTGAATGACCTAAACTCTACTTCAGGGCCTTGTATGGGAGAGTGTGTCTATGAGCTTTTGCATATGGACTTGAAGCTTGAATAAGAGAAATACTGTGGGAAAATTTTGGGGTATGACAATGACCATTGAGTGGGTGGTTAGCCAGGTGCTCAGCTAGAATGCTTCCTTTCACGGCTTTCTGTGCGTGATACTCAATGTCATATTCTGATAGCAACATCTGCCAACGGGCAATTCTCCCAGTTAAGGCAGGCTTCTCAAAGATGTACTTGATTGTATCCATATGAGAGATCAAACAAGTAGTATGTCGAATCATGTACTGGCGGAGACGCTTGGCAGCCCAGGCCAAAGCACAACACGTCTTCTCGAGCATGGAGTAGCGGGATTCACAGTCAGTGAATTTCTTGCTTAGGTAGTAAATGGCATGCTCTTTTCTTCTCGTCTCGTCTTGCTGTCCAAGGATACAACCCATGGAATCTTCTAAGACGGTTAAGTACATTATCAAAGGTCTTCCTTCCACTGGAGGAGACAAAATGGGTGGTTCGAGCAGATATTCTTTAATGCTGTCGAACGCTTTCTGACAATCGTCTGTCCAGACGCAACTTTGATTTTTCCGTAGAAGTTTGAAAATAGGAGCGCAAGTTGCAGTCATGAGATATATGAATCTCGAAATGTAATTCAGACGTCCAAGAAATCCTCTAACTTGTTTCTCGGTTTTGGGTGAAGGCATTTCTTGAATTGCCTTGACTTTGTCTGGATCTACTTCAATTCCTCGTTTGCTGACAATGAAACCAAGGAGTTTTCCTGAGTAGACACCAAAGGTGCACTTGTTGGGGTTCAGGCGAAGCTGAAACTTCCGTAAGCGTTGAAATAACTTTGTCATATTTTGTATGTGATCTTCTTCATTTTCTGATTTGGCAATCATGTCGTCCACCTAGACTTCCACTTCTTTATGCATCATGTCGTGGAAAAGCGCAGTCATGGCTCTTTGATATGTTGCCCCTGCGTTCTTTAGTCCAAAAGGCATAACACGGTAGCAGAACGTGCCCCAGGGGGTGATGAAAGCTGTTTTCTCCATGTCTTCAGGTGCCATTTTGATTTGGTTGTATCCTGAAAATCCGTCCATGAATGAGAAAACTTTGGATTTTGCTGTACTGTCTACCAACATATCAATATGTGGTAAAGGAAAATCATCCTTAGGGCTAACTTTGTTCAAATCTCTGTAGTCGACGCACATGCGGACTTTTCCGTCTTTCTTAGGAACGGGAACAATGTTAGCTAACCACTGAGGGTATTCTGAAGTGGCGAGGAAACCTGCATTGATCTGCTTTTGAACTTCCTCTTTGATTTTCATGGACATCTCCGGATGAGTTCTTCTCAATTTTCGCTTGACCGGAGGGCATTCTGCTTTTAATGGCAAGTGATGCTCCACTATACTGGTATCCAACCCTGGCATATCTTGATAAGACCAAGCGAAGACATCTGAGAATTCTTTGAGCAGTTGTATCAAACTCTCTCTGATCTCTGAACTGAGCGAAGCTCCAATCTTAACCTCTTTTCTGTTTCCATCGGAACCAAGGTTAATGATCTCTAGAGGCTCATTGTATGGCTGAATGGCCTCTTCCTTTTGTTGAAGTAATCGTGAAATTTCCTTTGATATTTCTTCGTCTTCTTCTTCCTCTGCCTCGAATACAGGAAACTCAAAGCTTGGAGAAGTCATACGGTCGCACGTTTCAACGGGGTATTTTATGATTAATCTGCATATGTGTGATGATTTTATTTAGACAACGAGGGAAGACTCGGTGTATGCAGTTAATGGAATTTTTGATGTTTTTTTTTTAAGGGCGTTTTTTAGGATTACCAATTTCCGAAAAAAGAAAAGGAAAAACTAACGACGGAACAAAATGACATTTTTATTTATTGACAGTCATTTCTTGAAACAAAGACCCTATAAAACAAAACTCTATTGCTTTGGGCGAAGCAAAGAGGGACATTTTCCTAAGAAATAGTAAAATGCAAAGCCCTATGAAACATCTCTTCACCCTGGGCTATGGTGAGAGGACAAAATAACGGTGAAAGTTCCTACTTAGGAGTGCGAACAACAATTGTAACTTCAACAGCTGTCCAATAGTGGCGAACCCCATTGTGCACTAAGTAATCTGGAACCTTAGGCTTAAGCTGGCCTGTGGTAGGTCTTGATTTACCAACCACTGTCTTTGCAACACTCAGACGATCTTCTTCTACTTCAGCAGACTGAGCGGTGTGAGCATACCCATTTCCAAGTGGAGTATGTCGAACTTTCTTTTGAGGAAACTTCCAATCTTCTGAATGGAGAGACTCGTTGTCGGAGACACTTTCGAGATCATCCTCTTCTGTATTTTGGTCTTGCTCTTCTCCCAAGATGGCATTGACTGAGTATGTATACTCTAAATCCGTAGCCTCGGAAGGTGACTTGGGGATATAATCCTCAATGATCACTTCACTAGATGCTGATGATGAATAGCAAGGGTTATATATCTCTTTTGGCTGAGAGAGGTACTCGTAATCAATGTTCCATCCCGTTGGAACAATATCTTCCAAAGAGGTTTTTGAGCTTTCAGGAGCGGAGTATTTCACCATGTAGTCGAATTTTCCGCTTGGCTCTCCTAATGTATCCTAAGTCTCTTTGGGGATAGGAGGAACTTCTTCTGATGAACCATGACTTCTGGTGGTGAAGCTGTTAGTAACTTCATCACTGTTTGGTTGAGTCTTACTTTCAAATCCCTTAGTCGGATAACAGCAAGGTGAATCAGACTCTGATAGGGATATGTCTCCTGCTTTGTTAAGATAGGATAGCCATTCCTCTTCATCGGTGTTTTCCGTACCGATGGTATTGACTGTTTGTTGAACAGGTTAAAGAAAACCCCCACTGCAGAAAGTTTCTTGAATAGGGAGAACTACCTCAATCCCTGGGATAGCTTTTGATGATGTCGGAAAGAATCCAATTCCTGTTCTGTTCTTGTTGTTGGTAGGAATATTAATGTGCCCCCAACCACTGGTAGTGCCATCCTTTACAACTTGGATTGCATCTCTGTAGGAAGAAATAGACGCTGCTTTCTCCTTTCCTTTTTCCTTATCCAAGGAAAGTGCTTGGAATTTAGTTCCAACAACTTCTTTTGGTTCTATGTCGGAGAATGATGACAGGTTGCTGACGATCAGAGCTCGTTCTCCACATACGGTTACCAATTTGTCATTTCTTATGAACTTCAGTTTCTGATGAAGTGTTGAAGTAATTGCCCCAGCCTCATGAATCCACGGGCGACCTAGCAAACAACTGTATTGTGCTGGAATGTCCATAACTTGGAAAGTGATTTTGAACGTCTGAGGTCCAATAGTTATGGGAAGATCCACTTCTCCAAAAACTGACTTCCTTGATCCATCAAATGCTTTGACGATGACATGACTTTTTCTTAGAGGGTAATCTTCGAAAGATAATCTTGACAATGTTGATTTCAGCATGACGTTGAGAGAGGATCCATTGTCTATTAGGACTCCTGTGAGTATATCACCCATGCAGCCAACTGAGATGTGAAGTGGAAGATTGTGGTCTACTCCTTCTTCAGGAAGATCTTCATCACAGAAAATAAGGTTAGTTCCGGCGGAGATGTTGGCAACGATGTTGTTGAATTGGCTTATAGTAACGCTAGGTTCTACAAAAGCTTGTTCCAAAACTTTCTGTAGAGCTTCCCTATGAGCTTCAGAACTCAATAGCAGGGAAAGGACAGAAATCCTAGACGGAGTATGTAGTAATTGATCTACAATGTTGTATTCACTCTTCTGGATTAACTTCAAGATCTCATCATTTTCTTTCGCTTGAACAGCATTGGTCGGATGATTGTCTTGCCTATGTGGTACTTCCTCCGAAGGTTTCTCCACATTTTCTGTTGTTCTGTTGAAGACTCGTCCACTTCTGGTGACTCGACTAACATCAGCAATGTTGACAACAGACGGTAATGGTATCCCCTTACCATTTTCAATGTATGTAGCATTGTACTTGTATGGTATAGCCTTGTTGGACTCATACGGTACAGGACCTGGTAAGTAGATGACTAGTGGAGCAACTGCTGTCTTCCTGCTATCATACTTAACTTGCATTGGTTCAACTTGATTAATTTGAGGAGATACGGTAAAGACTTCATCATCTTCTCTGTTGGCAAGAACAGTAATGGTATTGTCATCCATCAGCTTTTGAATGTCGTTGCGAACACGCAAACAACCTTGTGAATTTCTTCGACAAATTCTGCATCTACTGTAAGCGTGGAAATCTGTTCCAAAGTAGGCAAGTCCATTTAAAGTTTTATGGAACCTGACTACCGATCCTTCGAGGTCTTCAACTTTGTAGATTTTGTATTCTCCTGGACATCCTTGAACCATGTTGATGTCATGTTCAGTCCTGACTCGGATATGTTGAATCCATCCTAAGTCCATTTGTTCTTGTAATGCAGCTTGAACTACGGCACATCCTTGATTATTCTTTGGACAAATATCGCATGTGAAGTAGTTGTGAGGTGGTACATGGCCGTACCCAGCTTGTTTAGCGTGCATCTTGACAAGATTTTCCCCTACCTGACGAATGTCGTAGATTTGAATGACGTTAGGGTGTTGATCTATCAGATTTACTGAAGCTTCTTTATGCTGCGGCAAAGGATTTGCTTGGACGTTTGGACTAGTATCTTTGAAGGATAGCATTTCGCTCTTCACTAATCGTTGGATGTCAATCTTGAAAGGGAAACAGTTCTCAATACTGTGACCTGGTGCCCCCTGATGATAGGGACAAGATTGGTCAGCCTTATACCATGATGAGGAACTGTTTGTAGGATTTGGAGGACTTCTTGTCTGAATGAGTCCTTTTGCCAGTAATGTTGGAAACAATTCCGCATACGGCATTGGTACTGGGTCAAAGGCAGGATACCTTGGAGCCCGATTGTTGTAATTTGGAGGTCGAACCTGCTGCTGAGGTTGCAGCGACCTTTGTCGAATTTGTTGTTGCGGGACCTGAGGTTGATAAGTTGGTGCTGAGTTAACAACCGGAGTTATTGCTGCAACCTGAGGTGAAAATCTCTTCTTTGTTTTGTGCAAGACATTACTGACATCTTGATCCTTTTTCTTCTGGAAAGAACTTCCATACTTCCTTGGACCAATAGAAGATTCTGGTTCTTTGTTCAAGCGTCCTTCCCGAACTGCTTCTTCTAAACGTACACCCATGTTTACCATCTCGGTAAAGTCACTTGGTGCACTTGCAACCATTCGTCTGTAGTAAAATGGACTCAAAGTTTTGAGATAGATTTTTGTCATTTCTTTCTCTTCAAGTGGTGGACAGATTTGTGCAGCAACTTCACGCCATCTTTGAGCGTATTCCTTGAAGCTTTCCCTATCCTTTTGAGTCATGGCCCGGAGTTGATCTCTGTCGGGAGCCATATCCAGATTGTACTTATACTGTTTGACGAAGGCCTCTCCGAGGTCTCGAAAAGTATGAATCTCTGAACTGTCCAAGTTCATGTACCATTTGAGTGCAGCACCAGTCAGGCCGTCTTGAAAATAATGAATGAGTAATTGTTGATTATCAGTCTGAGTTGACATTCTTCGAGCGTACATTACGAGGTGACTTTGTGGGCATGAATTCCCTTTGTACTTCTCGAAATCTGGTACTTTGAATTTGTGAGGAATCTTAACATTTGGAACTAGACAGAGGTCTGCAGCATTCTTTCCAAATAGATCTTGTCCTCGAAGAGTCTTGAGTTCCTTCTGCATTTGCAGAAACTGTTCCTGGAACTCGTCCAATCTTTCATACACGCCAGCGTCCTCACTGGGAGCGTGATGATATACTTGTCCGCCCTGTGGAGGAAAAGTATGCATAATGGGCTGTGGAGAAGCCATGACAGCAGATCTTGGAATCTCAGCATTCTGTTGTGCGAAACCCATTGCCGTTGCTCTTGGAACTTCAATTTCCAGAGGTTTGTAACCCTCCGGCGGTTGCATCTCCATTGTAGCTCTTGGAACTTCAGAAACTGGGGGTATGTACCCTTCTGGAATAAAGTTATATGGCATGCCCCAAGGTCGGTTGGGTGGCATGGCATACTGAGGAATAGGAGTAGAAACAATCTCGGAAACCACAGTCCTTTGCGGTTCTTCTGGCGTTGGTCGATTTTGTGCAACTACCAGGGCTTCTACCATGTTATTGAGCCTTTCAATAGCATCTTTGAGAGTATTAACCTCTTCTCTGAGTTCTCCATTCTCTTGCTCAAAGTCTTCCATTCTTTTCTTGCGACTTGAACGAGTGTTGTATGGATGAGACAGCTTGAAAGTCTTGGTTCACCTCCTTCTCCTCCTCTCTTTCTGGAGAAAGGAAAGTGACTATTAGATCCGCGACAATTCTCGTGTCAGTGCGTACGACTAAAGCGATTCATGATATGCAATTAAGTTAATATTTTTCAAGGAAACACCATAATTACGTTATGAAACATCAAACTTTTATTAATTAAGCGAAAACGCCGTTTTTACACACTTTGAAAAGGGAAATACAGAGAAACTGAGAGAAGGACTCTAAAATTTTGACGAAGAGCCGACTTCACGTTCTAACATTTTCTTCTGTTTCTTGAGCTGAGCATTCTCTCGACCTAGGGAATCTTGAAGGTGTATTTCCTAGATCTCTTTCTTCCGTAATCCATGGTATAGATCCTTAAGTCCTTTCTCCGTTTCTCTCTTTCTATGAAGTTCAAAACGTTCGTTATTTAGTTTCCTTGAAAAACGACTCGAAAAAGACTCTTTTGTTTTTAGTTGTTATTAATGAATGATGCATGAATGCATGAATGCACACACAAGATTTTTAAACAAACATGGCGTTGAAGGGTATAGTGGTCATGAAGTCAAAACGCAAACCTCGCCCCAATGGTAAACTAAGGATAAGGATTTTTGTACCTGTAGAACGGGTTCTAGGGGTCTCAGAGTTTTTTGCTCAACCTTAAAGATACGTTGATTGGTATCTATAAGAGAGTTTTCTCTGAGTGTAGTATCTGCGTGACAATTACTTTCGTAATCACCACTCTACGTCCTAACAAAAGGCTTTAAGTGGGGTTAATGTGTTTCTAGGTCCTCCTGGTACAAATTAGTCTCGGAATGCATTGGCGCAGTTAATCACAACTAGCCAGGCAAATCCCAAGAGTAGAATTGTGAACCAAGATTAGAGGGTCTTCACCGGGAAGACATCCTCCATCCTATCTTATGTTGCACTCAAATCCGGGTATAGGATTTCTCACCACAAGGGGGAATCAAGCCCTTTCCCGATACAGAATAAACAAAATGAACAAATATAAATGCAGCAAACACATGATATGACACAGAGGTTAGGCAGGACCTCTCTTGTTTGAGGGGGAATTTGGCATCCCTAATTCCTCATTGGGGCTGGACCAGCAACAGGTCAACCATTGGTTTGGATGAAAAACCAAGGTTTTTAACACTTATATCCCCAGCAGAGTCGCCACTTTTCTGTGGTTGTCATTTTTTTTACCTCCCCGTTTCACTTGGGAGGACGGCACGCTAGACCCTTCACGCGAAATTTGGAAGGAGAATGCGCCCGTGGTGGGAGGAATTTTATTTCAGTTCTTCCTACGATATCACACGAACTTTCTTATTGTCATACGAGTAGGAAAGGGAAAAAAAGATCTCAACTAAACCCTAAGAGTTTGCTAAGTGTGGGGATTCACCTAGACTAGAAATTCTGGAGTCCGGGGGGTCGGTTATACATAGGGAAGTGTTTAAACACCCTACATATCTGTAGTACTCTACAGGAACCTTCTCTGTGTCATTGTGATTGTGTTTATTGTTAATGATTGGGAAAGTTTCTCCTTTGTGTTAGGAGAAGGAATTAAATTGATTTTAAAAGACAGATAGACAGACAAACAAACTGACTATTTTTGGTATTTTATTAGCTCGCTGAGATTCCTTGTGAACCTCATGCCTACATATCCCTAATGGAAGTCAGAGCTTAATGTAGTTCGGGGAACTAATTAATTATTAATTATTTTTGAGTGCCTTGCTTGAAGCTCAAGGTTGAAGCTTGAATTAAATCTCTGTTTACAGTAAAGAGACATGAAGTCATCTTTATAGAGAGGTATTTCTACTATTCCACCACAAACATTAAAAGAGTGACAGAATAACTGAATTCATTTCATTCAAGAGGGGGACCTTACTTGTGTATGTGCAAGTATACCAGTCAAATGCCTCTTAAATGAAAGAAAAATGCTCATCCAAACTAGGGAAAGTTACCACATGTCTGGGTTTTACTGCCAGCTCATGCCTTTCAAAATCCTAAATGGGAGACTTGATTAAAATTAAAATGATGTAATGTTTGTTTGTTTGAATGTGGTGAGATAGAGGAAAGATCTCTCTATAGAGATAAGCTATGTCTATCTACTGTATAAAAGATTTGATTTTTAACTGGCTTGTATGAAGCCCAAGCTTGAGGCTTTTTGATTAATGTATTATTTATTGACTCTAGGAGATGACTCCACTGGGGGTTAATTACAAGGAATTTTGGTGTTCTGTACAAAGCCCAGAATTGAGGCTGACTCTATTTGGAGAGTGTTTATTTTGATGGATTTTATTTGGTGTTCTGTACAAAGCCCAGAATTGAGGCTGACTCTAGCTAGGGAAAACATTATTTTCTGCCTTGTACAAAGCCCAAGGTTGTGGCGGACTCTTAAATAAACTGAGTATGGATGACTTTATGGGGAAATGATCCTAGATGTTAGGAATCTTTGACACATGAAATATGGTTTATCTTCCTTGTACAAAGCCCAAGGTTGTGGCTACCTGAATGATGAAGGACTTACTCGGGAGACTCTATTATCTGCCTTGTACAATGCCCAAGGTTGAGGCTGACTCTTAACAGGGGAGTTTTATTGTTTTGGTGCCTTGTATGAAGCCCAAGGTTGAGGCTAACTATTTTTGTTGGGTTTTTACTCTACTGAAGGATTTATTTATTAAAAGACTGATTTTTTGGAAGCTAACCCTTTCCAAAGATTTTGACTCAGCTGGTGAGTTTATCTTTTGAAAAGAATGATTTTTTTGGAAGCTAACCCTTTCCAGGGGTTTTATTCTTTTAAACAGGTTTTTATTAATTGACTTTGGAGGCTAACCCTTTCTAGAGGTTTTTGTTAAAATGATGGCAGAAAGATTATCTAATTAGACTTCTTGTTTAAAGCCCAAGATGAAGGCTGACACTGACTGAGGATAAACAAAACATGGATCCTAGACTCTGCTACGGAAGATTAATGAAGATAAGGGTGACAGAGACTGTCCATGCCTCTCATTCCAAAAGGTGTACTCAATGTAAAATTGAGACAAACTTAGCTTGTTTAAAGTTTGGTTTAAATTGGAAGAAACTCACTAGGGTATGTTAAAAGGTGACTAAAGACCTGTTCCTATGTTTATAAGAAACTGTTAGGGACCAAATAGTACTAATTTTCATATATTGTTTTTGGTCCCTTTAACCACTTTTTACTCAATAATCACACTTTTATTCATACAATTTAATAATTTTGCAATTTTGTTCATATTAGTTCATTTGAATTGTTATTTCACATGTTTGTTAGTTTTGTAGCGTTTTTAAGGTTTGAAGATCATGGAAGCAAAGAGGAATTACTTGAAGACTTGGAATAGCAAAAGAAGTGTTGATGAGGCCAGTTTTCCCCGCAAACATCCTTTGCGCCGCCAACTGCTAGATGCTGAACAAGTCCAGTTTTGAATTTCACTGTTTGCCCCGCAAACACCGCGCTGCAGAATTTTATCTTTTACTTTGTTGCCACTTGTCATGAGAATTGGGCTTATCTTTTGAATAGGAAAAGTTAGTACGAATTAGGGGTTATTTAGGGAGATAAAAAAGGGGAATTAAACTATTCTATTCTATTGTACACCACACATTGAGATTAGGGTTTTGGGAGAGAAAAGTTTGCACCTTTGTGAGAGATTGAGGCTCATAGCTTCTTCTTCATTGTTCTTGTTGTCAACCATGGTGATGAGTAGCTAAATCCCACTTTGACAAGATTGGAGGTAGTAGCTATCCTTGTTAACTATGTATTTCCTCTAACACTTTTGTATGAACTTCATTAGTATTGAAATGGATGAATGTTGTTGTTCTATATTTCATATTTAGATTTGATTTATGATTGAGAAATATATTTCAAGTCTTGTTCTACAACATTTTATCAAGTAGTGGATAAATGCTAGAGATAGATTTATTTGCCACTTTTCTAATTGTATCAATCAATCAAGCTTAATGTATTGATAGTTAGAGTGAGAGATCATCTAAAGATTAATATATTAACTTTTACAACCTTGTTTAGACATAAACATTGTTGAGAGGATACTAGAACATTGCATTGCTATTGAAGCATACTTTAGTTGTTAAAGTTACATAGGAGATAGGGATAGTGAAACCAAAACCAATCTTGTCAATCTTTTATCTTTGAACAAATCTTATTTTATTACTTGTTTTACCTTTTGAATAGAAAAATAGAAACTCAACTCAAACCAACTTTGTTACAACTTAAACTTAAAGCGATAGTAACTATAGAACGGCGGTAATATCACCCAATCTCTGTGGATACGATTTAAAAATATTTGCCTTGAATATACTATTCAACAAATTGGCGCCGTTGCCGGGGATTGGCGTTTGATATTGCAAGCATTGCAATAGTTCATTGTTTTAAGTTTGTTACTTTATTCTTAATTCTTTTGCGTTTCACTTGGTTTGCTAGTTTTGTAGATTCTTGTGTATGCGAGAAAAAGCTACCGAAGAGCAATTTCATTTTGATCCCGAAATTGAAAGAACACTCCGAAAGCTCAATAGCAAGACACGAAGTAGAAGGAAGTTAGCCCAAGAGAAGCGACAAAGAGAAGAGGCATCTACTTCTCTAACAATCATATTGAAGAAGTAGTTGTAGAGACTTTTGAAGGAGACATGGCGGGTGTTGTTCCAACCGAAATGTCCG
Organism: Vicia villosa; assembly: GCF_029867415.1. Taxonomy (NCBI): domain Eukaryota; kingdom Viridiplantae; phylum Streptophyta; class Magnoliopsida; order Fabales; family Fabaceae; genus Vicia; species Vicia villosa. The sequence goes on from NC_081182.1 coordinate 135,351,515, forward strand.
CCAATAGTCCAAGACGCACCGCCCAATTTGCACGCAATGCTCAAGGTGGAGCAAATACGGAGATGAAGACCGGAATCCTCCAACTTGTTTATGCAAATCCATTCACCGGAATGGATCATGAGGATCCTTTCGCACATCTCACCAAATTTTACGAGATTGCGGGTTCAACGGGAGTTGATGCGGCGAATGAAGAATCATTGTTCAAGAGGCTATTTCCACATTCATTAATTGGGAAAGCTAAAGAATGGTATCTTGATCAATTACCAAATGTGATGACGGATTGGAATCTATTGGAAGAAAAATTTTTAGAATGATATTTTCCTCAATCCCGATTCATGGAGGCCAAAACGCCAATCGCGGTTTTCAATCAAGGAAGCAACGAGTCCTTAAATGATGCTTGGGAAAGATTCAAATCCATGCTTAGAAAATGCAAGGGTCATGGTTTTGATGATCTCACACAAATTCACATCTTCCGCAATGGGCTTCAACCGGTGCACAAGACACTTTTGGATGCTACCGCGGGTGGATCTTTAATGTCAAAAAGCGCGGAGGATGCAATAATGATAATTGATCGTATGGCACTCAATGATCTCCAAACTCAACATGATAGGAGTCCATCACAAAGGAAGCCGGGTGTTCTCGAATTAAACACCAATGATGCCATCCTTGCTCAAAACAAGATTCTCTCTCAACAAGTTGAGTTACTCACTAAGCAAATGTCGAAGCTTCCACAACAAATGAAGGAAATTCATGGGATGCAAATGACTTCTCACGTAGCAAGTTGTGAACTTTGTCAAGGTCACCATCCTACCGGGTTTTGTCCTCCTCCCGAGGGTGAAGAAGTGAATTATGTCAACAATCAAAATCAAGGTTATCAAAGGCAACCTCCACCTCACAATAATCCGTACTAAAGAAACAACCAAGGATTTCAACCCTCAAGATTCAACAATCAACACTATCAACATCAAAGTCCTTATCATAGCCCAAACCCTCAAGTCCAAGGTCAACAATCTCAAGGTGGGAGCTCAAAATTGGAAGACACTCTTACACAATTCATGCAAGCATCCATGGCTAACCAAAGGAGCAATGAAGCGGCCATAAAGAATTTAGAAAATCAAGTGGGTCAACTTGCAAAGCAATTGTCCGAGCAACAACCGGGATCTTCTTTTCTCGCCAGCACTCAAACAAATCCAAGGGAGCATTGCAAAGCCATTGTGACAAGAAGTGGTAAAGAGAAAAATGGTGGAATAGATGGAGGTGTTATAGTGGAAGATGATGAGGAAATAATAGTTGAAAACCAAAAGGGTGAGGTGGTACTTGATGATGAGGGAGAAAAGAGTGAGGAGAAAGTGGAGGAAGAATTAGATGAAAAAGAGCGGAAAGAAAAAGAAGGAAGAGAGAAAAATGACAAAAAAGTGAAGAGGAATAAAAAGAGAAATGAGAATGTGAGCACAATTCCTCTCCAACATCTACCTTACACGCATGTGCAATCAAGGAAGGAAGACGCAAGGCGCTACGCTCGATTTATGGATATATTTAAACAACTTCACATAAATATTCCATTTTCCGAAGCATTGGAGAAAATGCCCAAGTATGCAAAATTCATGAAGCAAATGCTCACAAAGAAAAAGAAGTACACGGATGAAGAGACAGTTGTGCTTGATGCTCATAAGGTGTACTCAATGTAAAATTGAGACAAACTTAGCTTGTTTAAAGTTTGGTTTAAATTGGAAGAAACTCACCAGGGTATGTTAAAAGGTGACTAAAGACCTGTTCCTATGTTTATAAGAAACCTGATGGGTCCTTGTATACAAGCTCAAGAGGAAGCTGGAAATGCTTTTAAGAAGCCTGTGGGTCCTTGTACAAAGCCCAAGAGGAGGCTAATCGAGGGTCATCGAGGGTCCTTGTTATAGCACAAGAGAAAGCTATGTGGTTTTGAACTTATTTTGGCTTTAAGCAAATGGGTAAGAGGTTTCACCGGGAATAATTCCTCTCTGGGTGGATGTGTCCTATTTTTTGGATTCTAAGGTTTTTTCCAAGATGTTTCACCGGGAATAATTCATCTTGGGGGTTTGAACTACAGATTTCTAATTAGGAAAGAGCCTTCACCGGGAAGACATTCTCAATCCTAGGTCATATTCCTATAATATACTCCCTCTGTCCCAAATTATAAGAGAAAATCACTTTTTAGATTCATTGAATAATTAACGTATCTGTCCTATATATAGACCAGATACATTAATTCTTCAATGAATCTAAAAAGTGATTTTCTCTTATAATTTGGGACGGAGGGAGTATATATATAGTTTAACTGTCCTAGGGTTTACACTCAAACGTAGTTCTAATATATATATAAACAGTTCTATATTTGACAATAATTTAAATAAAGACTGTAAATTGAAAGCTTGTAAAGCCTAACCTGGATGGAGTGGAGGCCTTTGAAGAAGTATGTACAAAGCCTTACCAGTAATTGATGGATAATAGTTGAATATATATATGATAAACAGTTAATGTTTCTTTTGAAAACAGAAGAAGTGAAGATGGACATAGGTCACATAGGTATCTGAAGAGTTTCACCAGGAATAATGCCCTTCAAATACCAGAAGAATATTTTGAAAACAGAAAGAAGATTTTGTAAATACAGTTTTGAAACACAAACTATGAAAAGAAAAAGGTGTTGGGACTTACACTCTATTAGAGGCCCACTTAAAAATGATTTACTGTTTATGAGAAACAGTTGAAAATGATTGAAATGATATAAGGTTTTGTTGTTTGAAAACCTTAATCATCCGTTTAATTGGAGACTGAAAACAGTTTTGAACATTGACAAAAGTCAACTTAATTAAGGCAAAGATGAAATCTATACCTAATTAAGACCTAAATAATTAGGGTTTTATCATAAAATTATTCACAAAGTAATTAGGTTAAAACAAAATGAAAATATATATTTTGAAAGTATTTAAGAAAACACTTAAAACATACTATTTTAAACCTAATAAGAATATATGAAATAAATAATATTTTTATGATTTTTTTGATTATTCACAAAATAGATATATTAAATGACAAGTGTGTAAAAATGAAATTAAAATGAATTAATTTGATAGGTTAAATAATTGTTTAAAGTTGTAAAGAAATCAAATGGAAAAAGTGATAAAAAATATTGTTTTGTCACTACCAAGGCTTGAACCCACGCTCCCATGGTCACCACACAAAACAAAGCCAACTGAGCTACACGCTCAGTGTGACTAAAGAGGGATTCCAATTGGTTATATATAAAACACGCGCGTTAAAATGAAAAATAAAAACAAAAGGTCTGAGGGGGGATCGAACCAAGACCTAAGGCATGAGAAAGTGAGAGGCGCTAGTAACCAAGTGAGCTGAACGTTTTAGTCGTTCAAAACACGCTTCCAATTGATTATATTTTAAACTTGCTTCTGAGAATTCAAAAAAACGCGCGCAAAGCAACTTCATCTTCAACCTCACGATTTCAATTTCTGGAAATCCTATCTCCCTCAATTCTCAACTAAATTCAAAGATGTAAAGATGGATTTTGCTCGTTTTTGGACGAGGATCATGATGGTGTCCTTTAATTTCATTTATTCTAAGTGTAACATAAAATTCGCAAGCATGAACACTAAGAACCCTAAAACTGAAATTAAACATGAAATACTATATATGCATGATTTGATGCAATTGGTTGAGGGCTAATGATCTATGAAGGTGCAGAAACCAACTGGTAACTTCATTTTAAATTTATCATGCGTGAATCATAGAGTTTGAAGCTTTTGAAACTTACCTGAAAAATGAAGATTTGGCTCTGATCAAAGTGTGTTGCAGAGTTGTTGCAACGATCCAGATAGCTTCAGTGATCCTCCTGGAAGGTGTTGAGATGCTTAACTTGGACTGAAAGTGCCCAGAACCTCTTGCTCGACCCCAACTGCAACAGCTCCAAGTGAGAGGTGAAGATGATGATTCCTCACGTACAGAAGTGTTTCAGAGGTTTGGATCACCTCTAAATGACTCCCCTAAGGTGTTTGAATACTTAATTCCAAAGGAAGAGCTCTGGTTTGAAGAATCCGAGTCTTCTTGCCAAAGAACCTTTGATAACCTTAAGTATGAAGAAAGAAGAGAGAAAGCAAGAATTCTGTTGCTTTGGTGTGTTTTTTGAATGAGAAATACCCCTCTATTTATAGGCAAATGGTTCAGAGCAGTTGAACATAGCAAGCTTGCTTAGTGAAGTGAGTTTGGTTTCTTAGCCATTAAGAAATTTTGATAATATCCCAAATGCAATGATGCATTTTCGGGCTAGCTTCCCCAACCATTGATCTTGTATGATCTTAGGGAACATTTCTGATGCATAGGAGAGTTCTAATTGGCTTAGAGCAAGATTCCTTGATGATTCACCATTTGCCATAAATTCAAAAATGCAATCATTACATAATCACATGCCTTTGTTTTTGGGAATCTTCTTCAATCCTTATGCAATGATGGAAATTGATGTATGGCATGCTTGCAGATGTATTAGAGGTCGTGTAGCATCACTTAGTGAAGCTAATTGCACAAAATTGCAAAGTTCCAATTTGTACATGACCTATAATTTCACCTTATGAGGCCAACTTTGAACAAGCATAACTCCTAGCTCAAAATGAATTTGGAGAAGGTTGAGCACAATTTGGAAAGCCCTAAACATCTACTTCAAATCATTAGTTTAGGGTTTCTTCAGAATCATTTGGGAAAATTGTGAAAAATGAGCTCAAAGTTGGATGAAAACTAGGTTAAAACACTTAGAAAAATTTCTAAGTTTTTATAACCTAAAGCTTGAAAATTCCAAATCTCTTAAATGGTTGATCTTTTGAAAAAAGTTCTTATGTAAGATGTTGTTTTATTTTGCAAGATCTACAACTTTCATGTTGGAAGTTTTTTGAGTTGTGTAGGTGAAATTTTGAGTTCCCACAATGCCCTCAAAAACCCTAATTCCCGACTTTTTGCTCCTTGATGATTCTTCTTGAATTTCTTTGGTCAAATGACTTTAATATCCATATATTGATGATATTGATCTTTGAAAGTCATGGTTTGACCAAAAATCTTAAAAGTCAAAGGTGATCCCATACAGTTGACTTTTTCCAAATAAAGTGAGATTTTGGACTTTTGTGTGGAATTAAGATCTTCTCCTCAAATGAGTGATGTAAATGGGTTATATTGAGGTAGTAGAGGTTCTTGAATCATGTCTTGAGTTTTGGATCCATGCCCTGATTAAAAGTCAACTATCCAGATGAATTAGGTTAAAAACCCTAATTGTCGACCAGATGAAATTGGTGACTGTGGATCTTGAATTGAGGTGTGATGTCCAGTGGATCTTATTGTATGGATCATTTGAAGATGATTGAAGTCTTTAATAGATGTCTTGGAGCATTTTAGGGTTTCCCAAAGGTGATCCCTGATTTCAGTCCTTGATAGGCTCAAAAACCCTAGTCTGGTGACCTGAGTAAACTAGTACTCAGATGACTGGGTGTCTAATCAATCATAGGTGAATATAAAAGTGAAGCTTTTGAGTCCTATGATTGTGTTAGAGACCAATCCTTCTATTGATTGATCCTTTGCCTGAGTTTTCTTGTCTTTGAACATCCTTGATCAAATGCCAGATGAAGAAGTGACTGCTCTGGGTACTTGCTCTGACCTGATGAAAATCCTGAAGATATGTCATCTCAGGGGGGTCAAAAATTAGGGTATGACACATATCTGGTGCTTTCTCTAAGGGATTCTCCCTTAGCCATTTGAATATCGATTGAAAATCTCCAGTCAGAACAGAATATGGAGGCTTCCATACGACCATAGCTAGGCATGGTTCATCTTCCAACTCATCGACAAATATCTTCTCCTCAAGAGATCTCCAGTTTCAGATTGGATGATAGTACCTACCATCATCAGCTTCTAAGAAACAGCCAGGAGAACCAGATGCTTCAGCCAAGCATCGCTTCTGGATGTTCATAGCATCAAACTGAAAATCCCTTCTAAAGATATTCCATAAGCCCCTAACAGCAACATGATCCAACTTGGAGTCATTAGCAGCTCTCAAGGTTTCCATTCTTGATTTGTACTTAAGATTAAACAAGGCCAAATCAACAAAAATGGAGGGTTCAAGAGGGTTAAAGGTGAAATGGTAGTCAGGGTACAGAAGGGAATAAGGGTTGGATTTTCTTAAAGGTAAAGGATGGGTTAAAGAAGGTGGAGATTCTGTGGTGAAGGTAAATGAAGATGAAATTTTAGAAGGTGTTGGGGGAATGGCATTTAGTGGTTCAGGGTTCAGAATATGGGTCGAAGGAGGTGGTTGGAAACTGTTTGGGACGGTGAGGGAATTTTGGGGTTCAGAAGGAGGAGGCTTTTTCTGAGAGGAGGAAGCAATATTATACTTACGAAAAGATTCCCTAATGCGCTTCTCACGGTATTCTTTGGATTGTACTTTGAGAGGATCATAGGTAATCTTCTGCTTCTTAGCTTGCTTAGCTTCTTCTTCTAAAGCTTTTCTCTTTAATCTCTTTTCTTTCTTCTTCTGTTCTTTCTTCTTTAACTCAGCCAGAGATGGAAGAACTCTTCCTCGAATCCAGGCAGGATCAACAGAAGATTAAGCTCTAACACAAAACTTCAAGTAGCGCTTGACAGACTTATCTAGCTCTTCTTTGAATAAGTGAGAGAAGTTCTCAACAGGGATTCTTCTAGATAGAATATCTGGAAATATTCTTGGAGTAGAAATTACCTTCTCAATCAGAAGCATCCTTTGTAAATCAAAAGCATTCAGAATGTGTCCTTGAATGACAGTAAAGAACTTGGGCGTACCAACAGTTCTCAGAAGGTCCAACAAGTCACTTTCTATCAGAATGTCTGAAATCATTCTGGCAAGAGGAATGGTGTTCTTTTTGAAATCTGGATACTTCTTGCGTTCTTCATCTCGTGATTCTTCAATATTTGTTTTCAAATGTTGAAATAGAATGCTTGAGAGATTAACCTCAGTACCTTTTCCAATGCAGAAAAGATCATACTTCTGATCCTGGTTTACATACGTAGAAGCAAGAGATCTCTTTATATGATAAAGAGATCCCAGAATAATCTCAGCCCAAACTCTGTAGAACGGCTTCAACGAAGTAGTTTGATGAAATGCAAAACTAGAAGCAGTAGACACTTCTTTATCAACTATTTCCCAATCAACTGTACCAGGAATAGCACCTGTGATTCCTTCTGAATCATCAAGACTATAGAGCTTCCTTATCATCTTCTCAGTCACCACAACTTCATGCCCTAACACAAAGGAGATGATAGCAGTTGGAGTAACCGTTGCATGAACCCATAAATCCTTAACTAAAAGAGGATATACTGGTCCAACCAGTCTTTCAAGGTAGTTCGACCAACCTTGTTCCATCGTTTCAGCATTTTTTTTGAAACCATGTTCCCTCAGATTTTCAAAATCTACCATTGTTTCGCATAGAACTTCCAGTTCAGTTGAAGGAATAGAACAAGTCTTCAATGCAGCGTAGCCATATTTGTGTTGAACAAGATGAGCAGACGACATTTTTCTTCTTTGAGTATTAGGAGATGAAAGCATGGAGATTCTCTGAGATTCAGTTTAGAGCTAGGGTTTATGCAAACAACGAAAGAGAGAGAGAGAGAGAGAGAGAGAGAGAGAGAGAGAGAGATGAATGAAGAGAGAGAATTTAAAGAAATGAAATGAATGTGGAGATGAGTATATATAGAGACGGATTTGAAATGAAATGTAATACGTGTTTGAATGAATATGATTACAGAAAACAAGAAATCAAATGCAATTAATGAGAAATGACGTTAGAAGAGAGAATGTAATATTTGAAATGATTTATACACTTACCTAGGGCGGCGTCTCATCAACTGCATGCATGCTTGTCCAAATAGAGTGAACACGTGTTCATCTTCTCGAAAACTGGTGACAGCTGTTTTGCTTTAAAAGAGATTCTGAATCAACTTAGATAATGAAACGTTAGTAATAATAGAATCAGAACTTCTAGTTGATCAATATCAGAACTTCTTATAAGAAGATAAAACAAAATCATTTCAGAACTAATCCATACGTCAGAACTTCTCATCTTCTCATTCTGGGCATAAATCCATACTGATATTCTTCAGAATGAACTTAAACCTATCTTCAGCAAGGGGTTTTGTAAAGATATCAGCCCATTGATGGTCCGTATCCACAAAGTTTAAAGAAAGAACACCCTTCTGAACATAATCCCTAATGAAATGATGTTTAATCTCAATATGTTTAGCTTTGAAATGTAAGATAGGATTCTTGGATAAACATATAGCAGAAGTATTATCACAGAAGATAGGAATGTTTCTCTCATATATCTGATAATATTCTAACTAACTCTTCATCCAGAGCATCTGTGTGCTACAACCAGCAGCAGCAACATATTCTCCTTCTGTTGTTGAGAGGGCAATGGTAGCTTGCTTCTTGCTATACCAGGAGATCAGGTGACTTCCAAGAAATTGACAACTTCCAGAAGTACTTTTCCTTTCAACTCTATCTCCAGCGTAATCAGCATCACAATAACCTACTAAGTTGTATTCTTCAGATCTACTGTAGACTAAACCAACATTAGTAGTACCTTTCACATACCTCAGAATTCTCTTAACAGCTGTTAAGTGAGATTCTCAAGGATCTGATTGGAATCTTGCACACAAACAAACATTGAATAGAATGTCAGGTCTAGAAGCAGTAAGATATAGAAGAGATCCAATCATACCTCTGTAGAGCTTCTGATCTACCTTCTTACTTACCTCATCCTTACCTAGGACACACGTTGGATGCATAGGAGTTTTGGCTTCTTTGCTTTCAGAAAGATTAAACTTCTTCAGATGTTCTTTCACATACTTCATTTGATGAACATATGTTCCATCAGAAGTTTGATTGATTTGAATCCCAAGGAAGTACTTGAGTTCTCCCATCATGCTCATCTCGAACTCAGCCTGCATAGACTTAGCAAACGTCTTCCCAAGTGTAGGATTAGAGGTTCCAAAGGTAATATCATCAACATAAATTTGAAAAATTAAAATATCTTTCTTAAAAGTTTTACAGAAGAGAGTCGTATCCATTTGTCCTCTAGTGAAACCATTCTTCAGAAGGAAAGAACTTAATCTTTCATACCACGCTCTAGGAGCTTGCTTCAATCCATACAATGATTTCTTTAATTTGAAAACATGTTCTGGAGATTTGGAGTCTTCAAAACCAGGAGGTTGGTGGACATAGACTTCCTCATCTATATAACCATTTAAGAAGGCACTCTCAACATCCATCTGATATTGAGTGGCAAAAGAAATCAATCAGCGAATAGACTCTAACCTGGCCACTAGTGCAAAGGTTTATGTATAGTCAATCCCTTCTTGCTGACTATAGCCCTGAGCAACCATTCTGGCTTTGTTTCTTACAACTTCTCCTTTTTTCGCTTAGCTTGTTTCTGAAGACCCACTTGGTTCCAATGATGTTGAATTCTTCTGGTCTAGGAACAAGATCCCATACATCATTCCTTGTAAACAGATTGAATTCTTCTTGCATGGCAATTATCCAGTCTGCATCTTCTAAAGCTTGATCAACAGAAGTTGGCTCGATCAAAGAAACAAGACCTAATTGACATTCTGCATTGTTCTTAAGGAATGATCTGGTTCTGATAGGATCTTCTTTCTTTCCAAGAATGACATCTTCTGAGTGAGCAGATGTGAGTCTTGAAGATCTTCTGATAGTTGGCTCTTCAGAAATTCTGAGATTCTCTAAAGATGCAGCAACTTGATCTTCTGATCCTTTGCTTCTGAGATCTTCAACTTCTGATACTTTGCTTCTTGGTTCTTCAGCTTCTGAGATTGAGATATCTATATCTGTAAAATTCTCAAACTGCTTTGGCTTTTCAAGACCAAGCTTATCATCAAATCTGATATTGATTGATTCTTCTACAACCAATGTTTCAGTATTGTATACTCTGTAGCCTTTAGAGCGTTCAGAATATCCAAGAAGGAAACACTTCTGTGCCTTAGAATCAAACTTACCAAGATGATCTTTAGTATTCAGAATGAAACAAACACATCCAAAAGGATGAAAATATGAAATGTTGGGCTTTATGTTATTCCACAATTCATAAGGAGTCTTATTAAGAATAGGTCTTATAGATATTCTATTTTGAATATAACATGCAGTATTTATTGCTTCTGCCCAGAAATGCTTAGCCATATTGGTCTCATTGATCATGGTTCTGGCCATTTCTTGTAGAGTCCTATTCTTTCGCTCTACAACTCCATTTTGCTGTGGAGTTCTGGGGCAAGAGAAATCATGGGCAATACCATTTTCTTTGAAATAAATCTCAAAGAATTTGTTCTCTAATTCACCACCATGATCACTTCGGACCTTTATGATTTTACACTCTTTCTCAGATTGAATTTGAGTGCAGAAGTCAAAGAACACTGAATGAGACTCATCCTTGTGTTTCAAGAACTTTACCCATGTCCAGCGACTATAATCATCTACGATGACTAATCCATATTTCTTCCCTCTGACAGATGCTATTTTGACTGGGCCAAACAGATCAATGTGCAGAAGTTCTAGCGGCCTAGAGGAAGAGACAACATTCTTAGATTTGAATGCAGGTTTGGAGAACTTGCCCTTTTGACATGCTTCTCAAAGAGAAACTAATTTATATTTCAGGTTTGGGAGTCCCCTGACCAGATTTAGTTTGTTAATCTGAGAAATATTTCTCAAACTAGCATGGCCTAATCTTCTGTGACAGACCCATTGCTCTTCACTAACAAACATAAGGCAAGTTACCTTCTGCTTCTCAAGATCAGAAAGATCAATCTTATAAATGTTGTTCTTTCTCTTTCCTGTAAATAGGATTGAGCCATCCTTCTGACTTACAGCCTTGCAAGACTTTTGAATGAAGATTATGTCATAACCATTGTCACTTAATTGACTTATGGACAATAAGTTATAAGCTAATCCTTCTACAAGAAGTACATTAGATATGGAAGGAGAGTTACCAGTACTTATGGTTCCAGAGCCAATTATCTTGCCCTTCTGATCTCCTTCAAACTTGACTTCTCAAGCGAATTTAAGCACCGGGTCTTGGCACATAGACGTTTTTCCCGTCTTGTGCCGCGAGCACCCAGAGTCCAGGTACCATGACATGCTTTGATTTGTCTTCTTTGCTGCCAAGGATATCTGCAACAAAAATTATCTTCTCCTTAGGTACCCACAACTTCTTGGGTCTTTTCTTGTTAGTTCTCCTCAAGTTCTGATTGAACTTGGGTTTGGCATGATAAACAACAAGAGGTACAACATGATATTCCTTGGGTTTAGCAGCATGATATTTTCTAGGTTGTGTCACATGCTTCTTAGTGTGTGTAACATGAAAGCTTTTGGCATGTGAAGTGAGCCTAATATCATGTGAGTGGCCATACTTGAACTGATCATACAATGGCTTGTATGTGATTTTCATATCATCTACAGGTTCAAGTTTGTGTGGGGTATCACCCTCATAGCCAATGCCAACTCTCTTGTTTCCATAAACAACATATATCATAGAAGCAAGATGACTTCTACCAATACTTCTAGATAAGAATTTCCTAAAACTCAAGTCATATTCTTTAAGAATATGGTTCAAGCATGGAATAGATTCTTCTGAACCAGAAGATGACTCAGCACCTTTTGATAGTTTTCAAACTTTTTCTTTAAGTTCAGAATTTTCGAATACAAGCTTCTCAGTTTCAGATACAAAGAGTTTTCTCAGCTTCTTGTATTTGATACTGAGCTTAGCCTTGATTTCAAGAATTTCAGCTAAACTATAAGCAAGGTCTTCTCTAGTTAGATCAGAAAATACCTCTTCAGAGTCAGATTCTAATTCTGATGTAGATTCTGCTTCATCATCCACAGTAGCCATCAGCGCAATGTTAGCCTGCTCGCCTTCAGAGTCTGATTCTGATTGTGATAAATATGAATCATCCCAAGTTGCCATAAGACCCTTCTTCTTATGAAACTTCTTCTTGGGCTTCTCCTTCTGAAGCTTTGGACACTCATTCTTATAGTGACCAGCCTCATTGCATTTATAGCATGTGACCTTCTTCTTGTCAGATCTTCTGCTTCCAGAAGATTCTCCTCGTTCAAGCTTCTTAGAGCTTCTGAAGTTCTTGAACTTCCTGTGTTTGCTCTTCTAGAGTTGGTTTACCCTTCTGGAGATCATGGACAGTTCATCTTCTTCTGATCCTGATTCTGATTCTTCAGAATCTTGTTCTTCTGCCTGAAATGCGTTAGCACATTTTTTATAATTTGATTTTAACGCAATAGACTTACCTTTCTTCTAAGGTTCATTAGCGTCAAGCTCAATTTCATGACTCCTCAGAGCACTGATCAATTCTTCAAGAGAGACTTCATTCAGAATCATGGCAATTTTGAAAGCAGTCACCATAGGACCCCATCTTCTTGGCAAGCTTCTGATGATCTTCTTGACATGATCAGCCTTGGTGTATCCCTTGTCAAGAACTCTTAATCCAGCAGTTAGAGTTTGAAATCTTGAGAACATTGTTTCAATGTTTTCATCATCCTCAATCTTGAAGGCTTCATATTTCTGGATCAAGGCAAGAGCTTTGGTCTCCTTGACTTGGGCGTTTCCTTCATGAGTCATTTTCAATGATTCATATATGTCATAGGCAGATTCTCCGTTTGATATCTTCTCATATTCAGCATGAGAGCTAGCATTCAGCAGAATAGTCCTACACTTGTGATGATTTTTGAATTGCTTCTTTTGATCATCACTCATTTCTTTTCTTGTGAGCTTTACACCACTAGCTTTCACTGGATGTTTGTAACCATCCACCAGAAGATCCCATAAGTCACCATCTAAACCAAGAAAGTAACTTTCGAGTCTATCTTTCCAATATTCAAAGTTTTCACCATCGAATACTGGTGGTCTAGTGTAGCCATTGTTTCCATTGTTTTGCTTAGCAGAGCCAGATGTAGATGGTGGTGGAGTTTCAACCATCTTGACTTTAGCGTTTTTCTCTTCCTGAATCTTTTCTAAACAAAGTTAAGTGCTTGCACCTTAGAACCGGCGCTCTGATGCCAATTGAAGGATAGAAAAACACTTAGAAAGGGGGGGTTTGAATAAGTGTGACTTTAAAAACTCTTAAGATAAGAACAACAGTGCGTTGTACGCGCCTGGACAAGCACCTACTGTCCCACCTGGCTATCAAAAAACACCTGTAGCTGCTCCAAACGCCCCTAGGAAGTCAAATCTAGAAATCATGAAGGAAAACTTCATAGCTTCCCAACAACAAACCAACAAAGACTTCCTAAATCAAAACATTCATAATAGTGAGCAACTAAAACAATTATCAAAAAGTAGATGCTTTAGCTACACATAACAAGATGCTAGAGACATAAATCTCACAAGTAGCTCAAAAACAAGCACCTACTGCTGCCCCTGCTGGCACGTTTCCTGCACAACCACAACCTAATCCTAAAGGACATGCAAACGCGATTACACTGCAAAGTGGAACGAACTACGATGGACCTATCGATCCTAGGACTCAAAACGCACCCATGTCATAACAAGAGCCAAAGGAAAACAAAAAGACATCAACTGATGATCAAACTGCTAAAACAAATGAAAACAACACCGAAGTGGAACTTGAAAAAGAAAAACCTTATGTTCCATCACCACCTTATAGGCCACCAATTCCTTACCCTCAAAGATTAGCTAAATCTAAAACCGAAGCGCAATTTAAAAAGTTTGTAGAACTTCTGAAACAATTAAACATAACCATACCTTTCACAGAAGCTATAACTCAGATGCCTTCGTATGCTAAATTCTTAAATGAAATTCTATCGAACAAAAAGAAACTTGAGGATAACGAAACTGTAACGCTTACCGCTAAATGTAGCGCTATCATTCAAAACAACATGCCTCCTAAGCTAAAAGATCTTGGTAGTTTTTCCATACCCTGTATAATAGGAAAGACTGTTATAGACAAAGCCTTATGCGATTTAGGAGCCAGTGTTAGTTTGATGCCTCTTTCAACCTGTAAGAAACTAAAACTAGGTGAGCTTAAAACAACGAGAATGTCTCTTCAACTGGCTGACCGTTCAGTTAAATACCCTGTAGGAATGTTGGAAAATATCCCGTTCAGTTAAATGAATCTTTTTGGGCATATAAAACAGCTTTCAAAACTCCAATAGGAACCACCCCATTCAAACTCGTTTATGGGAAATCATGCTACCTCCCGGTAGAATTGGAACATAAAGCCTATTGGGCCATTGAGAATTTAAATTTCAATTACACTTCTGCTGGTGAAAAACGAATTCTCGACATAAACGAATTAGACGAGCTTAGACAAGACGCTTACGAAAACGCAAAAATCTATAAAGAAAGAACGAAAAAATGGCACGACAAGCGTATATCTAGGAAAAATTTTAGCATAGGCGATAGATTCCTGTTATTTAATTCTAGACTGAAATTATTTCCTGGAAAGCTACGATCTAGATGGTCTGGTCCATTCGAAATTACTAACATACTTCCGAGCGGAGCGATAGAAATTAAAGGAGAAACGGTCGAGCCTTTTGTCGTAAATGGGCAACGTCTTAAATATTACCATCGTCTCGAGCACGATGAAAATATTCAAATTTCAAAACTTGACGAGCTGCCCGCTCATTCGAAAAAATGATTTTCATTTAAATCGTCGAGCTTACGACATAAAACAAAGCGCTTAATAGGAGACAACCCACATTTTTATTTTATTTTCTTACCTTTATCTTTTTAATTTAAAATATTTTATTTTATCTTATTTTTATCTTTACTTTTCTAATTAAATTTTTATTTATTTTTGCCACTTATAATAATTATTATGATTATAATCAATATTTTAATCATTGTTATAAAAAGCTCATCATTTTATAATTATAATTATAATCATTATTATAATTTTTCACATCTTTTAAATTTCTATTTCTTTTTAATTTTTTTTTTCAACACTAGCCTAATTCTAACTTAATTTTCATATTTTTCAACATATAGGCTTATTTAGTTACTAACTCATCAAAATGCAAGAAGTTGACAATACGGAAGTTGTGTTCCGTGGTAGAGGACAAGAAGCGAGATATGCTAAGCTAGCTCAGAAGAAAATGGATTTGACTCGCTATCCTCACCACCCGACTATGGAAAAGTTAGGAATCGATGAAAGTGTCATGTACTTGCTGAACCAAATTGGTTGGACCGGTTCTCACCTGTTCCGCAAATTCTGTACTTTCCGAAAGCTCACTCTGGAATTCTTGAGCTCATTGACTTACCTGCCTAACTGTGGACAAGGATTGAGGAAAGGAATTATCCTTTTTCGACTCTTTGGATTGGAATATCAATTTTGTGTCTGTGATTTTGCTGCTATGTTAGAAATCCCTAATGGATCGGATGCATACACCACAGTTCCAGAGGAACGTCTTGCTCACTGGGAGTTGGAAAATTTCTGGGGTAAGATTACTGGAAACGATAATCCTGAAGAGCATGAGTTTCAATCCGAGAACATTCATAACCCTGCTTTCAGATACCTGCATAAGATTATCGCTCACTAGATTTTCGGTAAACCTAAGAATGTCACTGAAGTTTCCAGATAAGAGTTATTCATCATGTTTTGCACTTCTCACAATCGTCCGGTCAATGCTATTACATTTATGATAGCAAACTTCGAGATCATCATGCAAGACGAAGTTTCACCTATTCTGATCGGCAGATTCGTCACTATGATAGCAAATGTTATAGGACTGAGACAACCACTGCTTAGATTGACACCTTTTGGTTCCTACAACTCCATGAACATTCGCTTCTACTTTAATCGAGGTATCATTGGAAACGTTGGTCCTGATCAGTTTGATTTACTTATTGATAACAAAGTACTGGATCAGTTTACCTTACCGAATCGGAGGACGAGTGTGCACAACCCCGCCAATTGGCTTTACTATGGTCAGATTCCTGATAGAGAGTCATTTCTAGAAACTCCACAAGCCTATGAACATTTGGATGATGACATGTATGTAGCAGAACAAGACTCTGAACCTGACACTCCTCCCAGATACTATGACATAAATCCTCCTGAAGATGAGCCTGTGCCCGAGGATGAGCCTGTGCCTGAATATTAGGGGTGGAAATAGGCTGGGCCGAGCTAGGCTTTGCCAAGCCTGAGCCTGGCCTTTCAAAAAAACTGATGCCTAAGCCTGACCTGTAGCCTGTCGTAGGCTTATTTTTAGGCATGGGCCTGGCCTTTTCAAAGGCCTGGTCAGCCTGTTAGCCTACATAAAAGCCTATTTGTTTTAGACATATGTAAATAAACATTTAAAATAATGTTTAAATAGACTAACTAACTAAAAAAAGCAAGAGACTAAAAATTTGTTTGCATCGACTTATTTTAACTTACCTATTAACATTAATTATGTGAGACTATTTGTTTAAGAGAACTTATGGAAATAATGTTCATCATGTGTTTTCATCTTATTTTTACAAGGTCTTCAAGATAATCAAATTTTATTTATGTATTTTAATTCAAAGTGCAAAACATAACATAATGATAATAAAAAATTATTCATATTTATTTAAATAGGCCGGCCTAGTAGGCTTAAAAGGCTTTGTTTAGGGCCTGAGGCCTAGCCTTTTTAATTATATAGGCTTATAAAAAAGCCTAAGTCTTCTCTATTTAAAAAAAAAATGTGTGGCCTGGCCTGAGCCTATATAGGCTAGCCTATAGGCCCCTGTTATCGGCCTGACCTATTTCCACCCCTACTGAATATGAACCTATGCCCGAGGATGAACCTATTCCTGAGTATGAGCCTGAGACTCCTACTGGTTCACAAGAAGATCAATCTGAAGATATGACCGATGTCGAGCCTGACAATAACATCCTGCTGCATCCGCTGAATCAGTGTCCCCGAGAAATGCCCCTCTAAGGATTGAGCATGCTCATAATCCGATCACACATGGCCAAGCTATAGATACACTACAACATGAAGTTCATCATATGCACAACGAGCTACACACTCTACAAATGCACTTCTTCGATTTCATCGACACAGTTAATGCTCAATTCGACGAAGTCTTCAAACACATTTATTCTAATGTGCACAACAACAGACGTGGCTAGATGTTGACTTTTAGGATATTAGATTTTTATTTCTAGTTTTAGCAATTTCTTATTCCTAGTTTAGAATTTCATTTAATGCATTTTACATTCTGCTGCTATCAACACTCAGTACCCAGTTTTAATTCAAAATGCAATATTTTATTCATAACTGCTACTGTGTTTTATCTATTCTGCTATCTGACTACTATATATTCATGAATGCATATAATATACTCAGTCTGGTCAATAACATTTTCCTGTTTATAGTAACATAGCATGTCACTGTTTTGTACTGTTTATCATGTTTTATTGTATCTGTCAGCACATGACCACAAAAGTACATGCGAGACAGGCATGTTCCCTAGGCTAGGAGACGCCCGTCTCCACCCTTGTAGGACCACCTTTCTGCATGCAAAGGACAGGAGACGCCCGTCTCGATTCACTGTCCCCCAGCAGACTGCACACCTGAGACGCGCGTATCCCAAGGGCGTGTAGCAGCTGCTTTTTTTGTTTGACCATGTAGAGAACATCAATTTTCCCACTTTGAATTTTGAATTTTGAATTTCAAAATTCATCATTCAATATTCTTTATCTTCCCCATTATTTCTTCCATTTAAACACCATAAACAACATTCATCCTCCTTCATCACCTCCATAACTCTACATCATTTCCCATTCTTCCATTCTATTCAAACTTCAAACACCACCATAAATCCCTTTCAATTCGATCTTTACTCCACCATTTCCACACTTCACTATAAATTCATACCACCACCATTCTTTATCTTCACAACCTCCAAACCATTTTCTACTCTTCTATTCTCCACACTCTTTTCTCCTAAACACATTATGCCTCAACGTTCAATCATCCGAAGTGTGCGCCCTGAGAGAGCCTCCCGACCTTTCACATATTATTTTTCGAGAGGAAAACAACGATGCTCAAAGAACCAGATATCTTGCTTTCTATGAACGCTCAGTTGTCCCCATGAAATTTGTGAACACTGAGTGTCTAAAAACTTTGGGTCTAATAGATGGTGTCACCCGTTTACTCATAAAATCTAGCCTACACCATCTCTGTACCGAACCCGTACCCACTTATGAGCCGCTCGTCTTAGAGTTCTTAAGCTCATTAGACTACGACACTCCTTCTGATCAACCACTTTTAACCGGTAACATCCAATTTCGGATGTTTAACCGTGAATATAATTTAGATCAAGAAGAAGTTGCTACGTACTTGCATTTTAATAATGCACCTAATGCTCATCGCACCATCTTCGAAGAACTCCTTGACCGACCTTGGGAGCAACTCGCTTTTGAATTATAGTTTAATCTGACTGGCGAAAATGCTACCGGTTGGAGGAATCTTCATGCTTCTCATATTCAAAATCCCGCTATACGTTATTTCAACGTGTTTTGAGTAACACTAAGTTTGCAAGATCCAACAACCATAAGGTAAACCAAAATGAGTTATTTTTCCTTTTTTGTGCGCTAAATAATACCCGAATCAATGCCGCACCATTTATGCTCCAACACATCCAAGGTTGCATCAACGCTCCCGCTACAAACCCATTTTGTTTTGGCGGCATTATTACCACATTGGCATGTGCCTTAGGCCTCGTTGACGACCTCATCTCCCTTTCCCATCTCATGATGCCTGCTCAGTCCCTTGATCTCACTTACTGTCGTGACTCTCACTTGGTGTCACCCCGTCGTGATGGCCGTTACACTCTGGTCATCAACAAAGTTCTAATTCCCAATGTCATCCTGCCATGCCCCGAGCAAATCAACATCCGTTATATTCAACGTTGGAGGCTTGTCAATGAAAATCCTCAAGACAACCAACCTGAAATGGAATAAGAGTTCAACCAAGCAGGCGCTGATTTCAACCAACCTTCTCAAAATAATCCTCCGTCAATTACTCTCGATGCCATGTATGCTGCAATCCAACGCCAAGACCAACTTTTTCAAGCTATTCAGACAAATAAAAACGAAACACTAAGGCTTATTCGAGAAATGCAACAAGAGCACCGTGGCTACGCTATTAGGCCGAAGGCCACTACACAGAAATTGCTACACAATTGAATGATCTCAACCTTCGTGCAAATGGCTCTCCTACTGATAGACGTCGACGTGTTCGTACAAGAGGCACAAGCAGTTCTCGCAACCGCAACAACGAGGAGTAGTACCTATGCATTGAGGACACTACAACATTTAAGTCTGGGGGAGTCGTATTACTCGCTTTAGTATTATTTTTCCTTTATTTCCTTTCCTTGTAACGTTTCTTTTCAATTCAATAAAACATATTTATGAAATTTTAAGTCTTTTATGCATATTCCCGTGTCTATTATAATTTTTCCATTTTCTTGAGCCATAACAAAATTTTTATTCCAAAACGATAAACGCATAACCCCGCACGTTCGAGAAGTACGAAGCTACTCAATTACTTAACACATAGAAACCAGAGTAAAGATTCGAGACAATACCCTTATCGTCCCGACACTCTAAAACCCCCGAGTATGCGTAACCGATTTGAATACCCTTTATACCGAAACCATTGACTTTAATTTTGAAGTAACCCTTATTAGTTTATTCTAGCAGTCGGCACCGTCTTAGACACCAACTACGCAGAGAGTCGATGAATATAATTGTATGATCCATATAATTATTATTAAGGTTAATGAACTTTTTTCGTCCCTTTAAATATTGCAGATTTCGTTTTTAGTCCCTCCAAAAATTTCCTTTAAGAAATCGTCCCCTCAAAATTTTTCTTTCGAACTATTGGTCCCTAACGTCAAATTTCGTAGCTAATCAGTGGCTAAAGTCGTAGCTAATCTCTAGCAAATTTGACGTTAAGGACCAATAGTTTAGACGAAAAATTTTGAAGGGACGATTTCTTAAAGGAAAATTTTGAAGGGACTAAAAACGAAATCTGCAATATTTAGAGGGACCAAAAAGTTCATTAACCCTTATTATTATATGCTTAACTGCCAATAGAAATGTACCTACTAAGTAAGGTGATCCTCACACGATCATTTAACCTAACGGTCAAAAATCTCAAATATTAAAAACTCATTGTTGATTGGTTCAGAAGTTACCTGGTACTGAACTTGGTAGGAAGGACTATGGTTCGATTCCCCACAATCCACAAATGAGCGCTAAGGAGTATACCACATAAATGTGCCAGAACTCCATGAAAAGGATCATAGTCACTAACCGGCTACTCTGCTATGTGCGTGTCAAGATAATGGGCTTAATGTGATTGCACGCGAATGAAACGGGTAAAACAAGATGATAAGTCAAGGTCGAGCTATGATAGCATGATTCGGATTGCTATGCATGCTGGGAGTTATCTAGTGTCGCTACTGTAAGTTTAGTGCTAAGATTCATCTCATAAGTTTCCGACGAAAACACTTTGTGCCTGAGTACAACCCGAACGACGTGGCGGACATGCATTTCATTTCACTGTCCTCCTGTCTTTATCTTATTATTTTCTTGAGGACAAGCAAAGGTTCAAGTCTGGGGGAGTTTGATAACACGATTTTATATCGCATATTTAGCTTAAAATCCATGAATATTATTAGCATTTTCTTTTATTTATATTGTTTTACTATGATATTATGCGGGTATTTGCGATGTTTCAAGTTTTACGTTCATATTGAGACTATTTGTGAAAAGAAGAAGAAATGGATCTAAATTCATTACTATTTATGCTTAAAAGACGAAAAAGAGGTGTTGAAGAAATAAAGGGGGTGCAAAAGGAGACCCAAAGGCCAAAAGATGGAGTCCAGCCCACGAAGAGCTGGATCAGACCACTAGAGCATATGGAGACGCCCCGTCTCCAACGTCTCTCTGCCACGTCACGCAATGGAGACGCCCGTCTCCAACCTTCCCTATATTTTCTCCACTTGAGACGCACGTCTCAAGTTCGTTACCTGGTCTTCCCAAAAAGTGGAGATGTGCGTCTCCCAAGTCCAAGTCAGAAGTGCCTCTTTTCACGCAACGTATCTGTAGACCCTCAGCTATAAAAGGAGACTGATACCTCAGTTCTCCAGGTTCGAATTTCTGCTAACGAAGTGCTGCCAATTTTATTCTTCAAGTATTTTATTTTCCTCCGCATTTCATTTAATTGCTTTCTTTTTCTCACAACAATTTCTACACCGGAAATTATTGTGAACCTTTCATAGATATAGCCTTACGTTAGATTTATTTTTATTTCCTTGTTTAAATTTTACCCCTAATAATTTCTGAAGAATGATCCAGCCAACCTGTGGTGGAAGTTCGAGTACTCCAAGATTCAATTTCATTTCAGATTAATTTTATTCAGGTTTATTATTTACCGCCTTTATTTATATTTACTTGCATGATATATTGTATGCCTTTTAATATGCCTTTTATTATGAACCAAACAAATTTATGCATGTTTAACCGTATCAATATGTCTGGCTAATTAATTAAGATATCGGTATGTAAAGTAAGTTAACCGTGGGATCCGAAATAAATTGGCTTAATTATGTTTTATTAAATATCACATGTTTTTGGTTTTTATGTCTAAATTAATTAATAGAGTCTTAAAATCAATAGAGCGAAAGTTTGAGGTTTTAAAGTCGACAAAGGTTAAAATCAATAGAGCGAAAGTTTGAGGTCTCTAACTGGATAGTAGACATAGGACATTAGTTTTAAGGATGGCGAAAGCGTATTAAAACTAATTAGAAATTATTTACTTTCAAAAATTGTTTTTAAACCCGACGCGGGATGGCGAAAGCGTACGTTGGGGAATACTAGCATGAACCGAGTCAACAGAGCGAGTTGAGACTAGGGGATTTAAGTAGATAACGACTTCATAAAGCAAGCATTTTATTAACTAAGTTCTTTTCAAAAAGCTTTTCTAAATCTAATGGGATGGCGAGAGCGTACATTACGAGTTAGGATAGTAGTCTAAATCAACAGAGCGAGAGTTTGAGAGGGGGACTTTTAATCAACTAAATTAATAAAGATCTTTAATCGAATGAATACCATAGCCAATGGACCTTCGGATCACCTAAGTTAAATGAAATACATACTGATATCCGTTTATTATTATATCTCTTAGAATTCACAATCACTTTCCCTTTAGAAACAATCAAAATATTAGTAGCCTTATCTTTACATAGTAACCTTAGATAATGGTATATCGATTCATAGTCCTTGTGGATTCGATATCTTTTAAAACTACACGACACGACTGTGCACTTGCAGTCATCAGATTTATAGACACGTAAAGTCGCGATCACATGGTGGCATTGTATCTGTAGGGTACAGCTTTATCAGAACTATAAGGTACAGATCTAGGAAAACATATCACAAGAGGCTCTACAACAGCCTTTCTATGATAACCAATCTCTACACATTCCAAAATTTCAAAACACGGCTCAATCACATTGACATCATTTTCATCTCTGTCTCTCAGAATCTCAATGAGCCTTTGATCTATCATCTCTTGTAAGTCTCTTCTTACAATATAACATCCTCGAGGATTGACTGAACAAATCCTACAAGCAGCATGATTATGCTCATAATGACTATACTCACACAGAGTAGCATGCATCTCCACCAATGATCCTCTGATGTGTTCCACACGATAAATCTTATACTTTCCATGGCATCCATACACCATGTTCATAGCAGACGCTTCATGAGTCGGTAATGGATTATTCTGCACATTAGGAGCAACATCACGGAAGGAAAGCATACCAGAACGGACCAATCTTTGAACTTCATTCTTTAGAGGCCATCAATTCTCTAAGTCATGCCCAGGAGCATTCTGATGAAAAGCACAAGTGGCATCAGCTTTGTACCACCAAGGGAGTTTCTCTGGAACAGGAGGCGGTGACCTTGGTTGAACCAACTTCTTATGAATTAGAGAAGGATACAATTCAGTGTACGTCATGGGGATTGGATCAAAATTGATTCGAGGATACGGATTCCGCCTCGCTGGTTGTTGATTAATAGGAGCTACAGGTACTGAATTCACAACAGGAGTCACTTATGCCACTTGTTGAGGTTGACTTCTGGATCGACTATTCCTTCCATGAGAAACATCATTAGCATCTGATTCTTTCTTCTTGTGAAAATAAGAACCATACGTCTTTGCACCACCAGATGGATTGTCATTCTGAACCAAATGACCTTCTCGCACAGCTTCTTCGAGTCTGACACCCATACCCACCATTTCAGTGAAGTCTACAGGAGCACTTGCAATCATCTTTTCATAGTAAAATGGACCAAGAGTCTTCAGAAAAATCTTAGTCATCTCTTTTTCTTCCATCGGGGGAATCACTTGGGCGGCAACCTCACGCCATCTCTGAGCATATTCCTTGAAGGATTCCTTTTCTTTCTGCATCATAGCTCGCAGCCGATCTCTATCAGGAGCCATATCCACATTATACTTGTATTGCTTCACAAACGCCTCAGCTAAATCATTAAAAGTGTGAATATGGGTGCTATCAAGGCCCATATACCACTTAGAAGCAGCTCCAGTCAAACTGTCTTGGAAACAATGGAACAACAAGCGTTGATCATCAGTGTGAGTGGACATTTTCCTTACATACATCACCAGATGCGCCTGAGGACAGGAATTCCCCTTATACTTCTCGAATTGCGGCAACTTGAACTTAGAAGGTACTTTCACATTGGGAACAAGGTAGAGATCATGCACATTCTTTCCAAACAGTTCTTTCCCACGCAGGGCTTTCATCTCTTTCTGCAATTCTTCAAACTGATCTTGGAAACCATCCATTATGTCGTGGATACCCAAACCTTCACTTGGCGCAACATCATAAATGGGCTCTGGGACAAAATGACCAGTATGAACAATAGGAGCCGTGTTGACCATAACAGGAGTCAACGGACGAGTCATCTCAGGAACAGACAGATAACCTTCAGGCATACCCCAAGGATATCCATTAGGCATACGTTGCTGAGTAGCACCAACAGGAACAACAGGAATTGTTGTAGTAGCAATTTCAGAGATCGCAATGGCTTGACCCTGAGCTTGGGTATTGAGAGGAGGAACTTGATTCTGATTCTGATTCTGAGTAACCATCAATGTCTCAACCAGAGCAGTGAGATGCTCCATCCCATATCTCAAAGTAACAACCTCTTCACGTAGCTCACGATTCTCTTGTTCAAGACCTTCCATCTTCTTCTTGCAGTTAGCTCGAGTGTTATACCGGTGAGATAGCTTGATTCTGTATGAAGAACATTGAATAATACCTCGGGAATACTCTCGGAAGCAAGACCAAAATGTAGAATGATGCATGAAATGCAATGCAAATGATTTTTTATTTTTGGTTTTCAAGAAACTTTAAGACATTAATTGTAAACATTAGCAAAAACACAACATAAAAACATTCTTTCATTAGTAATAGAAAAGCTTACAAAAGGTTCAAATCTCAAAATTACAAGTCAAAAGAAAAGCTAAAAACATGAAGGGAACGCTTCCGATGAAGATCCAGCTCCTCTCTGCAGCTTCCTACGGAGCTTCTCCAATTTGTCATCATAAAAGGCCTTCAAATGAGTCTTCTCGACCATCAGCCTATCAGCAACTTCTTTCCATGTAACTGAATCTTCATGACTATCAGAGGAAAATAAATCCTCTTGTTGTCTCTTCCGCTTTTCACCATGTTGTTGGAGTAGCTCTTCCTGACAACGGATCTGATCATCCTTTTCCATCAACCACTCATCTTGAAGATAAAGCATTTCATCTTTTTCTTTTAATTGTATCTTCAATTCTTTCTTCTCAACCTCTGAAGCATGAAACTTCTTCTCCCAAGCATCTCTTTCCAATCTCATCCTAGCCACGAGCTCTAGGTGCTCCTCATTACTCTCGATGGGAATAGTGGAAGATGGTGGTGGACCAATAGGTAGAGAGGGCTCCTCAAGTAAATAAGGCATCTGAAAAGTGTGAGCTCTAGCTTGAACCTAATTAGTGTAGTCTTTGAGAGCAATACATTGCTTCTTTCCCAAATGTCTCTTTCTATCAATATGGTGTCAGGCACGCACAAACCGATTTTGCATATCTGAATCTCCATCCTAATTAAGATAAAAGATTCTTGACACAAGAGTACTAGCGGGTCGCTCCTTCAAGGGGTAACAGAATTGACGCCTTGCAAGAATAAGGTTGTAGGTAATTCCTCCTTGTATAGCAAGAAGAGGTACATTAGGGAATTCTCCAAAACTATCAATAATCTCACCAATGTCATAAGCAGGATTGTATTAATGGATATTCCCATTAATAAGAGGCATGATCTTCTGAGACCATGAGAGACTATCAGGGTTGCTCAAGAAATTCTTAGTCTGAGGTAAGTGCGAAATAAACCACTTATAGAGCAAAGGAGTGCAACAGTTGATAATCCACCTTTCTTATCAGTCCTATGGTGAACGGAATGATAAGTGTCCCCAAGCAAAGTAGGCACAAGATTCCCAATCATGAAGATCCGAATAGCATTAACATCGACAAAGTTGTCAATGTTGGGAAAGAGTATCAAACCATAGATGAGCAAGGCCAGAAAAGTCTCAAAAGCAATCATACTTTCTTTACTAGCCAACATAGATGCCTTTCCAATCAAGAATTAGAAGTCAACCCCCAAATTCCTCCTTTTTGGTCATGTTTGCTTTCACATCTGATATCTTCAACTGAAGAAGCTCTACTATCTCATCCACCTTAGGCTCTTTCTCCATACCACTAAACGGTATATCATTCGTAACTGGCAAACCAATCCAATATGAATACTCCTCCAAAGTGGGCATAAGCTGATAATCCGGAAAGGTGAAACAGTGATAAACCGGGTCATAAAACTGCAAAAGAGTCTCGAGAATCCCCTTCTCCACTTTGGTCTTCAAGATAGAGATCAATTTCCCATAATGGTTTCTGAAGTTGTCAAGATTAGGAACCAAAGTTGCTAGCTCTTTCAACTCTTTCGCACTTGAATTCCTAAAAGTGTACTTCTTTATGGTTCTCTTTTGATCCATGGTACCTGTGATGTTTACAAAAAATGTCTCTAAGTTCCTTGAAAACCATTTGTGAAGGACATGTTTATGAATGCATGAATGCATGGTTTATACATCAATCACAATCAAGAGCACACAAAATCACACAGATCACAGAATCCAGGTTCAAAGGTTCGACGTCACGAGCATGGAGCCATGGGTCTACCCATCCCACAAGGCGTGTTCTAAGGAATTTTGTACCTGTCGATCGGGTTCTACAAAGGTTCCCAGAGTTTTCAATATTCTATCGGATACTACGGGCACGCACAATTGCTCATGGGCGCCAATAATATGCCTAAAAAGACCTCGTCTGAGCGTATCATCGCATGACAATAATCTCAAATTGGTACTTGATCTTGTTTCTACGCTACATCCTAAAAAGGCTTAGATGGGTTAAAAAGGATTCTAGGCCATTCAGCTTCTACGGACACTCACTATTGAAAGTAATAGCATTCTTACGATGGTTCGTAACAACATCTACCACCTTCCATGAGGCCTCCACTGATTGGGGTTCCACCATACAACGCTCATGGTAAGGATTTCTCCTGACATGCGACTATTGGTCTTACCACCTCCTATCTCAAGTTACTCACCAAAGTCCGGGTTAGAACTTTATCTCATCACAGAGGCACCATCGAGCACCAAAAAGAAAAAAAGAAAAAAAACGAATAAAGCACACAATAATATATACAGATAAAACACACAGATGAACAAAAATAGGCTTAACACACTTAAAACTGGATCCCCAGTGAAGTCGCCATTTTTCTATAGCAGGGAAAATATGAGATCTAAGCCGTAGGATTGACTCGACTCATTATTTTCGTTTGAAATTGCCACTGTGCTTTATTATTTCCAAAGGAAAAGGGAAAAGAACGTAAAACCCAAAGTTTGTTTTTAAAACAAAAAGAGATCTCAGGTACGGGTGTTGATTATACATGGGGAAGGTTTTAAGCACCCCTCATATCTGTGGTACTCCACAGGAACCTTTTTGAAAATCTGTGTCGTGTGTGTGCTAAAAAAAAAGGTTTGTTTTATTTTTAAAATAATCTCGGCAAAGCATTAAGCTTTATGCCTACATACCTCCTCGGTGCAATGGAGAAGTCAGAGCTAATGTAGTTCCGTTTAAAGGGAAAACGGTTTAAAAACGAATAAACACTTTATCATCGTCGGAGAGAAATACTCAGCCATTGACCTTGAGCATGAGAACAAATGAGTTCTTTGCATCGCAAATGAAAGAAGGGCTCCAACTCGGATAAAATCAACGAGTATGCCACTAGCTCTCTCACGCGGAAAATATATCATTATATCAATTAATTTCAAAATCGTGGGTTTATCGCCACTCACTACAACAATTAATCGTGTCTAAGCTTTTGAAGAAAAGCCACCAAGGGCAAAAGATATTTTTAACGAAAAGGTTTTAAAAGAGATTTTACAAACATAAGAATATTTTGGAAAAAGAGAGAAGATTTTGAAAATATAAGAAAGGGAGGAGATGAAGAGGCTATCCTTATGCGTAAAATAAAAAGCTAAGGAAAGAAACGGTCTAACCGAAATAAGAAGCCAACACTTGAAATTATGAGTCAAGGTAGATTTCACATCCTTTGGAATATCAATACTAAACCAACACATTATTACTTGAGGATCTAGATGAACTTATTATCTTTAGCACCACTTTGCATTAAGCACATTAAAATTTTGAAGAAAAACAGGCAGAGTAACGGCTGTTTTCGGGTAAAATACTTATCTCAATGCCTTGGAATTAACCATCAAGTTCTTTCAAGGAAATACCTGCATACACAAACAAACAACAATCCAATGCTAGCCAGATAGAACAATAACAGAATAACAACAGAATAAGGGTCCAGAGATACTAAGTCCATAAGTCCGAATCTCCAAAATGCTTGTGATAGTAACCGATAGCCCAAAAGAGAGCCTTAAGTGTTTTTTAGATTTTTGTTGTTTATTAGTATTTTAGCATAAAAGTAAAGTATGGTCCAAGTGGACAAAAAGAAAATAGCGGAAACATAAACAATACGTCCAAATGGACAAAGAGAAAATGGCGGAATATAAACGTCCAAATGGACGAAAAGAAAATAGCGGAAACATAAACATGATGAAATGATAAAATAAAGCGATAAAGCGAGAAATATAAAGAGCAATATAATAAAGTGTGGAAATTAAATTCAATTGTTAGATGTTAAAGATAACCATCTTGAAACTTGTCAAGTATGTTATCAAAGTTAGTAAGAAAGATCGATGGGGAGTGAAGGATGTTCTCGGATTTAAATTCAATGGAACTTTATCAGAAGCTTGATAAAATCATAGCGACTACACGATAAATTTCCATAAGTCTTAAATCAACCGCATACAATTCTCTTCCATTTTTATCCTTTTTTATTCGGGACACAAAATATTGCGCGATGTTAAGCAGATCACCAAGTGATTTATATAGAAATCACCCTACAATGAGGCCGGTCAAAAATTTATGTGCTAATGCATGCGAGAGAAGCGATATATTGATCACTCTCCGAAAGCAATACCGCACGAAAAGAAAATAGGTAACGATCTAGTCTTTACCAAGAATCCATAGAATTCTCAAGGTGTTAAGACTTTCATCGATGAAAAGAAAAAAAAAGACGGAGAAGAAGAATAAAATGCATAAAAGATAATCAACTCACACTGTCATTAATATCATTCATCTAATATTATGGATTTGGTCATTTCAAACCTATCAACATCCTAGATCCAATGATATTAATGAAGTGGTGGAAGAAGGAAACCAAAACAAGCATAAAAAAGGCAGAAAAAACACATTCTGTCCCAGGGGAATTTGATTTACCTAAGGAGGAAATCGATTTCCTCAGTGCAGATTTTCAAATCTGGCACAAAAAACAGAGTGGAAATCGATTTCCCTCTGGAGGAAATCTATTTCCTGCGCACAGTTTTCAAAAAAACAGCATTATGAAGCATAAATTCACATATCCATTGGAGCACGAATTTTCCATCAATACACCATCAAATAGGACCAGTATAGCATCAAAGATGCATTAAACACAAGCAACAAAGATCTACATCTTAGAATTTAGGAATTTACCAATTATTGAATCAAATATTGAAGTAGCTTCAAGAACAAGCACAAAATGTGTAGATCCTTCAAAATTGGTGATGAGCAAACAAAGAAAAGAGTGAAATGTAGGAGGTTTAGTTCAAAACTAGTAAGATTCAATGTGAATCTCACTAATTCTATGAAAATGAACTTTGGGTGAGGGTTTTGGAAAGAGTGAGAAATGAATTTGCAAGAAATTTTTTGGCTCTCCAAGCTTGTGAAATGAGGGAGGCAAGGCCTCTGTTTATAGGATTGGAGCAGGAGTAGTGGCAATTTGGTCTTTTTGAATTTGGTAATTAACTCGTGTTTAATTGGTGTTTAAATGGTAAAATGGGGTTAAAATGGGTTTAACGAAGGTAATTAATTTTTGTGAGGTGGAAAATTGGTAAAATGACAAAAATGATCATAGAAAATAGGTGCCAAGATGATGTCACACTTCCTTCCTTATATTTTTTGAATTTCGCCCCAGGGAAAATCGATTTCCCCCTTGGGTAAATCGATTTCCATAGTGAAATCTTCAAAAATCTACTTTCTTGCACTGTTTTGATTTTTTTTGCCCGATCTTTTACCTTTAAAATATAAACAAAAGAGACAAAATACATATTTTTGGATTTTGGTTAGTATCAAACAAATAAAAAGCTAAAAGTGTTTGATGATTCCCCTCAGAGATAAGCACAGTATCAAGAATAGAACTTCACAATGTTGCTCTTGATTGATGATTAAACTACAACCAATGTGTGATCTTATGATCAAAAATTGGGGTATGACAGCTAATAGAAGACACCATACATTAGGCGAACCATACATTAGGTTAATAGAAAACACCATACATTAGGTCTTTGAATGTTGATCGTGTCAGCATCGTTCGTAGTAACTAAATTAGATCTTTGAAGGATGATCGTGTCTACACCGTTCGTGGTAACTGAATTAGATCTTTGAAGGATGATCGTGTCTACACCGTTCGTGATGATAGAATTAGATCTTTGAATGTTGAATGTGTCAGCCCCGTTCGTAGTAACTGAATTAGATCTTTGAAAATTGGAGATATTGTTTACTTGCTTGTACCTGTATCCTGAAAAAGGTAAAGTTAGTCTTTATGCAATGTCATGATGCATGTATTATATGATGAGTCTCTCAAAATAAATGAGAAACTTCCATGTTATGTATGAATTTATTATGAGACGCTACATGTAATGTATGGATATGTATACGATATATGGTGCATGAACATGATTTATGCCATGTGGAGTATATTAATGATTTCGGCTTGGTCGAGAAAATAAATATCTAGATCATTGTGATTCTGATGCCTGATCTTGTTTTGAAGATGCACAGTTGGGGATTTATGATTTCTCCTTGGGGATGAGAGCCATTTGAATTATTGCACTTGATGTACCCTAAATGGGGATTAGAGAGATGAATAAACCCTGTTGGAGGAGGGATTGAAGATAGCTACTTGGGGAATACCTTGTGGGGATATGACCTTTGTGAAACCGGCTCCGGGGGGAAGACTTGGATACCTTGAACATTGCCCCCATTGGTTATAGTTACTGTCATTCCTGGACTTATATTGATTGAGACACACCAATGAGTATTCATCGAAGGGCCAAACAGGCCTTGCATAGCTTTGCCCCAGCTAATAAGGACTTTTAAGAGATTCGCCTCGCGGTGACTTTATGAGATGTGTATTATGGATGACATGCCCCCAGTATTTATAGACTTAGGACAATGCCCCATGTCGACTGGGAAGTAGTTTCAGACCCACTTGGATGCATGCCCCTGATTGTTTGGCATTCTTGAGAGAATCTTTGAATCTTGAACTGATTTCCCCAGATTGATTGGACAAAGCAGGTCATGCCCCTCGTATACATTGGTTTTTTAACAAACTGAGTTAGGTGTAAGAGAAGTTGCTGCTGAAGTGGTTTCGTCTGTCGAAATGACTTTTAGTCATTAGTCGTACCTTGCGCAGATTCTTCCTGATGCTAACATTTGAAATTATGTAGCAGAATATGTTTAATAATGAATTCATGAGATACCATGCATATATCTGTCTTGGATTTTTTGAAGGACATTAAATTAAAAGATGTAAGAGCATGATATTTGTAAAAATGCGATATCAACTCAACATTTATGGAAAACCTTAAAGAGTCAGGATACCTTTAGGTGACAGTATGCTTTCAAGCTAACCATGCTTCAGTTAGGACTTTCAAGGGTTGTAGCGTGGCTTGGTTCACGGTTTAAGAAACAAAGGATAATGGCTCAAAGTTAACTTTTCATTTAAGTCCTAGTAGAGCTTGAAGTCATAACATTGACATTTGATGATGATTAAAGCACCGGGAGTTTATTGGACAGACAATCACCCTTTTTTGTAATGTTTTCTTTTGTCGAGGATTTGTAGTGACCTCTTTTTTGACTTTGTTATCCCTAAATTTTTCCTGAACTATTTATTTTGAGATTACAGTCAGCGGGACGATTTAAGTTTTTGATAAGTCTCCTTCATAGGTTTTGACTTAACAATTTTTTCTTTTTGGTGGCTATTGACTGCCTGACTTGATGGTGCGGGAACCCATCATTATTTGTGTAGACAACAACTAGTGTGATTGAGTCAACTGAGTAACTACCCTACTCCAGGTTATGATTAAATGTTTTAATAATTTTTATGCGAAAGAAAAACTTCTACTTCTTAGACTTAAAGAGGTTGACGAGGGATTAACATCCTTATATCTCCACTATTTAGCGTCGCACGCTCGCGAAAAATGAACAGAGTCGCCACTAATATATTTATCCCATAAGGGAAAGGATTATCAGGAAACCTAAAAAAGGAAGGAACAAGGTCTTGCGACCAGAGAATCTAGGTACATGAGTCGGTTACGCGAGGGGAAGGTACTACCACCCCTCACACCCATTGTACTCGATGGTATCCACCTATGTTTGTTGCTATCTAAAGGGTGTATCTATGTCTATGTCTACATGCGAATGAATGCAAAAGAAATACAGGGGAAAAAAGGGAATATTTACAATTGTGCTCGTTCAAGCCCCGCAACTTGATGCCTACGTATCCTTTTCAGGAATGAGAGCGCCGTAGTTCGGCTCACAAATTTCTGTTTGTTTTTGTGTTTTTTAGTTGGGCGGAGTTGACATTCGCGCTCTTGCATAAGGGGACAGCCTACGATGCGTTCAAGCGGAAATAACGTTGCCCTTAAGAAAGAGAGAAGAGATAGTTTGAGTGTTTCGAGGAAATCCCTTAAGCAAGGGAAACTCGGGTTACTCTTTGTTTGGTGTTTTTTAGATTGGGAACTTCTATTCGAGTGATTCCCTTAAACAAGGGAGACTCAAGTTTCCATTCCCTATTTATTGTTTTTGATCTTTATTAATGTTTTTTAAGTATTTTCTTTGTATCTTTTAGAGGGGTTTTATTTTGAGTATTTATTAGGTGTTTTAGTGTTGAAAAAAGAAAAGAATGAAAATGGGGGAGACTAGCCTAATTTCTAAGCCTAGAATTATTGTTGTTTAAAAGGGAAATTCTAAGTCTAAAAATTACACAAACAATATCAATTAAAGGAATTAAATTCTAATTAAAAGTCAAGAATTAAAATCTTCAAAGAAACAAAATCCAATTCTATTCGTGTTAATTGAGCTCACACAACAAAAATTGAGATTAAATTCTAATCCTAAGTCAATTAGCAATTTGTTTACAAAAGGAATTAAAACCAAAAGAACGTTTGCACATGCGAACAAAATGATTTATTAAAGCTATTAAAACAATTAGTAAAAAATAACCAAAATATTAACAAAAATCTAAACATCCTAAAATATCTAAAATCATTTTTTATATATTTTTATTTGAATCAAAACTGATTATTGAATTTGGTGGCGACTATGTTTGTTACAATTTCATGACGATGATTTTTTGACCCGCGACAGCTGGCGACTCTACTGGGGACTAAGGTATGTCCACCCTAATTTAGTTGTTGTTTATTTCATTTGTTAGCTTTGTCTACTTTTCAATTTCATGTATATATTTTCTTTATCTTGCTTATTTACTTGTGGGATTTGGGAGTATTACTTTTTGAGTGAAGCTCTCAACCCGAGCTTGAAAAAACCAGAGAGAAACATAAGTTAGGAGGTGGTTGTGTAGTGTTAGTCCCCAAGGTGAACACCTTGAATGGCTAATACGAAAACCCCACTTGGAGGAGACTTATTCATGAAATTTTTCATAAGATGGTTAACCCATCGCATGACAAAAATCTGATTTCGTCGTTAACTCTGAGGACCTTTAGAACCCGTTCCATCTATGGTGATGTAGACATCTCTACTATCAAAAATATTATAGCCATCATGTGAGGGGATATTTGGGTAAACAAACTTTGACCTATCCCATCATAAGGAGCCTTCCTCATTAGGTTGTGTTTTGCCAGATTACATCCATCGATTTTATATCATCGTGTTGCATTCCATAATGTATGTATGCCATTGCATCTCATAAGAATCACTCTTGCATAAATAATCATCATGCATTTGCATTCATTAAATATGCATTTCCCATAATCCAATATTCATTACTTTCATCCTCCAACACAATTTACAAGGCAAGTTTGATTACCCGACACTGTATTAGATTTAATACATGTCTCAGAAGACGTTGAGTGAACTCCAAAAAGATAAGAAATGAACTCAGAAGATTCGTGGAAGGGTCAACCTCATGGAAATGCTTCAAAGCATTAAACACCAAGAAGGGTCAACCTTGACTCACTATGTGGTTAACAACCCCATGCCCTGAAGGGTGCCAAGACACTGAGGACATGCCTAAAGCCAATTATCAGACGAGAAAGTTCATCCTTGTTTGTATTGTGTTGTATTGCATTTGAATTTTGTCACCCTTAATCGTAATTTTAATGAAAAAAGCACTGCATTTGTTTTGAATCAATCATAACATGTTTCTCTTACTTTATTTTCTTGCCACTTACACAAAATAAAAAATTCAAAAAAATATTTTGCTTTTTCCACTTCACTTTCTTTAGCGGTTTTCTGTCTAAGCAAGTATTAGAGGGAGGATGACGATAAACGAAATACCCAATTTGCGTCAGTATGCTTTCAAATAAAACTTTGTTGATGATGTACAGGCATTATTTCAAATCCCCAAACACTTGAGATATAAGGAAGATAATCCCTTGTTCAACCACTATGAGCCTTAGAAGTAAGTGTTTTCTTTCTGCACGAAATTGAAACCCTTAATCAAAACTTGGGGCAGGGTAGTTGTTCAGTTAAAGTGATTAATACATAAGATTTCTAAGAAAATTATTCTATGGGAACCATTCCCGACTTGAGATTCAATTGTATCCTCTTTTCGTACACAATGTCAAAGTAGTAGTTAACATCCAAAGCCTACAATAGTTGTTTCTCTTGAACCATCAATGTGGCAGTCACAACTCTTAAGTTCTCATATCATTGAACAAATGTCATACAAGTTTGTTCCAAAAAAAAATCAAAGAAAATCCCGCTAAGTCAAAACCTAAAAATGAGGCTTAGGCAAAACAAAATTAGGGGTACAAAAGTCAAAATAAAAAGAGATCAAAAGATCATTGTCAAAAGAAAAGCAAGAACAAACTTGTGTGACTTCCAAAGAAGAATAGGTGACTGCCACCTTAGAATCCATTGGTTCTCAAGCATCGTTCGTAACTCCTCTTGGAAGTTGAATACATGTGTCAGTTAACTGAACTTAGGACTAAAGTACATCACGAAGAATGGGTGGGTTTAGATCAAATTTTGAGCTTATCCTTTGTTTCTTAAACCGTGAACCTGGCCACGTTACAACCTTCGAAAGTCCTAATTGAAGCAAGGTTTCTTTTGAAAGCATACTAAAGCAAGGTTGCGTTAACCTGACTCCTAAATGTTTGCTAATCATTTGTTTTGATACCATGCTATCACATCACCTTTTACATCTTAAATTCAAAGTTCCATTATATCCTCATCAAAATTCATCCATTGTATACCACAGTTTCATTTCAATGAATGATTTGTTTCAAAATTTGCATGCACGTCGCATTAAAATTACATTTTCTGAAATGAATAGTTTCATCTGCAAATCAGCACTTTCCATCAAGGAAGTTCCAACAATGAAACTCATTCGAAGAGCCTAATGTGGAACCATCAAGGTCACATCAATTTAGAAGTCTATTATTCAAGGGCATTTCATTTCAAATTTCCCAAGCATTGGGGCCTGTCATCTCAGGATCATCAGTTTGAGTCAAAATTTTGTTGAAGCAAGTTTTTCCGTAGGCTCAGCATTATGGGGAAAATGAAGGCCAAAACTTTTCCTTCAAGCGGTTCAAGAATACTATGCCATACAAAGTGGTCCTCAAACTCATAATAAGTTTCGGGAGCCATGCTTGCACAAACCTTCT
Source organism: Vicia villosa (assembly GCF_029867415.1). Taxonomy (NCBI): domain Eukaryota; kingdom Viridiplantae; phylum Streptophyta; class Magnoliopsida; order Fabales; family Fabaceae; genus Vicia; species Vicia villosa. The sequence continues at coordinate 135,387,221 of NC_081182.1, forward strand.
ACCAAGGGACCTTTTCAACTTCACAAATCTCTTCAAAGATCCGTTGACCATGATGGACTATCTCGAACACTTGAACATACTGGGGCAAGTTATCTTGAGTATTTGTGGTACATGGATCCTTTGAGGAGAATTACTTTCATGAAGCTTGGGACACTATCTTATGAGTTATATCATTTCGCCCTAATCATAGGAGTTCGCTTCTCCTAGGAAAGTCTCTCCCCAAGCATATGAGTTTATTTCTCCTGAGAGTTTGTTCCATCCCTCAAGTATAGGAGTTTATTTCTCCTGGGAGTTGCTCCACTTCCCCAATCTGGGCTCCTTATCTGGATATCTCATCCCCAACATGGTGAATCGAGGGAATCTCCTCAAGTTGAAAATCTTCCAAGCAGTGGCACATGGTGAGAAGCCAGAAATTATTCTACACTCTACAAGCCAACAACCAGAAGGTTCATCTTACAAGTCAAAGTCCAGTATCTATTGGCATCTCTACGGAATTTTTAACACTAAGGGGATTCTCCCTGGTGTCTACCTCACTAATGCCTTTATTTGGCACTCTGCATATAGTATTCATTGCATATAACATTGCATCCTCAAAAGCGTAGCATATCCATCAAAATGGAGCATTAAGCCATAGAAAAATTCAAACATGCATCAATTCATAGGCCAGTTTGTATGTGCCCAGAAGGCACGAAGTAATATATCCCCAGAAGAAGTCTCATCTTCTCTCTACAGTGTGGATCGGACACAATGTCTTTCTTCGACAGAATCGTTGTCTCCGAGGTTATTGCCCGCATGCTGCGTGCACATTAGAGTGTGAGTGAGGGTGGGAATTCAACCCATCTCATTTTTTAATCATTTGAATAACCTTACTTGGTGTGTGGCAATTCAGATGATTGCCGCTCTTGAAGAGTTACACCCCGCCTTTTGGCTTGAGGGATTAATGTAATTCTTATGCTTCGCAAGCATCAATATCTCTGTAATTCCCAATGGTTACTTCCATCTTCTTGTTGAGTCTAGTCGTTACTAGTCTTGTCGTGGTTATTTCCCGTATGCTGCGTGTAGATTAGAGTGTGAATGTGGGTGGGCACTCAACCCATCTCATTTTTCAATCGTTTGAATAACCATACTTGGTGTGTGGCAATTCGAATAATTGTCGCTCTTGAAGAGTTACACCCCGCCTTTGGCCTGAGGGATTAATGTAACTTTTATGCTTCACAAGCATCAATATCTTCGTGATTCTTCAGTGTTTGCCGATGTCTTTTGATCAAGTCTAGTCGTCACTAGTCTCTGTGGTTATTTCCCCTTATGTGGACGACCTTCTCGGATCCAATCCCCCACGTTGTGGGTCCTTTGCCTTCTGACCTTCGAACCCTTTCAAAGCCCAATTCCCGTCCTAGCAAACCATTTCAAAACCAATTCCCAATCCCCAACCTCTGTGTTGTTGATAATCTTCTCCTACTCCAGCCTCATTGTTGATGTTTATCCTTTTTTAGTTCTTGTGGGTCGTAGGTCCGTTGATCTTACCCTGGTTTCGAGTCATGGATTGTAGGTCTGTCGACCTTATCCTCGTCTTTTTTCAATTCTTGTGGGTTATAGGTCCGTTGATCTTACCCTGGTTTCGAGTCATGGATCGTACGTCTGTCGAACTTATCCTCATCTTTTTCAATTCTTGTGGGTCGTAGATCCGTTGATCTTACCCTGGTTTCGAGTCATAGATCGTAGGTCTTTCGACCTTATCCTCTTCTTTTTCAATTCTTGTGGGTCGTAGGTCCGTTGATCTTACCCTGGTTTTGAGTCATGGATCATAGGTCTTTCGACCTTATCCTCATCTTTTTCAATTCTTGTGGGTCGTAGATCCGTTGATCTTACCCTAATTTCGAGTCATGGATCGTAGGTCTTTCGATGTTATCCTCATCTTTTTCAATTCTTGTGGGTCGTAGGTCTGTTGATCTTACCCTGGTTTCGAGTCATGGATCGTAGGTTTGTCGACCTTATCCTCATCTTTTTCAATTCTTGTGGGTCGTAGATCCGTTGATCTTACCCTGTTTTCGAGTCATGAATCGTAGGTCTTTCGACCTTATCCTCATCTTTTTCAATTCTTGCGGGTCGTAGGTCTGTTGATCTTACCCTGGTTTCGAGTCATGGATCGTAGGTCTTTCGACCTTATCCTCATCTTTTTCAATTCTTGTGGGTCGTAGATCCGTTGATCTTACCCTGGTTTCGAGTCATGGATCGTAGGTCTTTTGACCTTATCCTCATCTTTTTCAATTCTTGTGGGTCGTAGATCCGTTGATCTTACCCTGGTTTCGAGTCATGGATCGTAGGTCTTTCAACCTTATCCTCATCTTTTTCAATTCTTGTGGGCCGTAGGTCCATTGATCTTACACTGGTTTCGAGTCATGGATCCTAGGTCTGTCGACCTTATCCTCGTCTTTTTCAATTCTTTTGAGTCGTGAGTCCGTTATACTCGCCCTGGATTTGAGTCGTGAGTTCGTTATTCTCACCCTGGATTAGAGTCGTGAGTCCGTTATACTCGCCCTGGATTTGAGTCGTGAGTTTGTTATTCTCACCCTGGATTTGAGTCATGAGTCCGTTATACTCGTCCTGAATTTGAGTCGTGAGTCCGTTATTCTCACCCTGGATTTGAGTCATGAGTCCGTTATACTCGCCCTGGATTTGAGTCGTGAGTTCGTTATACTCACCCTGGCTTTGAGTTGTGGATCTGTTGATCTCAACCTGGTTTCGAGTCATTTATCCTTGTTTTCTTTTTTGGGTCAGTAGATCCTATCTTTCCATCAAACCCGTACTTTCCAATCACAGTTTCATACAACAATCATTTCCATTGAGAACCTTGTATTGGCACCTTAGCTACGTTACAAGCTATCTCCATTCAACCATTACTCACCATAAACTTTTCCATAAAAATTAAGAAAAACAAAAAATCTCTTTCCCCAGTAGATATAAAAAATTAAAAATAAAGATAACACTTATACCATCATTTTGGGACAAATTTCAAAACATTCCAAACCATAAATTTCATTCATAGCATGCATTCATAAATCATGCATATCATTCGTGGGGCATCATCCCACAACATTTACAAATCAAAACTTTAATCCTGCTCGGCCTTTTCCATTGAAAACCAAGCCTAGTCCACCATGGATACCCAAAAAAATTCATTGCCCATTGGCACACATCCAGAAAATCCGTTACTTGCATTGATCAACCATCATACATTATTACACGTGCATCAATTTGCACAAAAGAAAAAAAAACAAAGATGTCTCATACATAAGAAAAAAGCATGCATGGATTCATAATCCCCAACAATGTCACTGCAATCATTATTTTCTTGCTAATCCACTGATTGAACATGCTTGTTAACCTTTTCCAACCCACTAGTTGAAATTGATCATTTACCTTCTGGTCTTTTGAATCGGCCTACTGGTTGAGAACCGTTCTGCTCATTTTTATCAGCCCACTGGTTGAATTTAATCATGGATCGCATTTTTCAATTGTTGTCAGTTCGCTAATTGAAAGTCATATGTTTTGTCAACCCTCTGGTTGGGACGAAACATTTTCTCATCATTTGAATCAACTCATTAGTAGAAGATTAATCTTTCACTTCCTATCAACCCACTGGTTGAGGAAAGTTTTCCCACTTCTTGTCAGCCCACCGGTTGAAAGTTATTATCTTGTTTTGTCAACCCACTGGTTGAAGTTTATCTTTTTTGGGTCAATCCACTGATTGAATATCACATGTTTTGTCAACCCACAGGTTGAAATTAACCATTTTTCGTGTCAATCCACTGATTGAATATCACTTGTTTTTGTCAACCCACTGGTTGAAGTTTATCTTTTTCCGTTACAATCCACTGATTGACTATCACTCGTTTTGTCAACCTACTGGTTGAAGTTTATCTTTTTTTTGTGTCAATCCACTGATTGAATATCACTTGTTTTGTCAACCCACATGTTGAAATTAATCATTTTTCGTGTCAATCCACTGATTGAATATCACTTGTTATTGTCAAGCCACTGGTTGAAGTTTATCTTTTTCCGTGTCAATCCACTGATTGACTATCACTCGTTTTGTCAACCTACTGGTTGAAGTTTATCTTTTTCGTGTCAATCCACTGATTGAATATCACTTGTTTTGTCAACCCATTGGTTGAAGTGTATCTTTTTCCGTGTCAATCCACTGATTGAATATCACTTGTTTTTGTTAACCCACTTGTTGAAGTTTATCTTTTTCCGTGTCAATCCACTGATTGACTATCACTTGTTTTTGTCAACCCACTGGTTGAAGTTTATCTTTTTCCGTGTCAATCCACTGATCGACTGTCACTCGTTTTGTCAACCTACTGGTTGAAGTTTATCTTTTTTGTGTCAATCCACTGATTGAAGATCACTTGTTTTATCGACCCATTGGTTGAAATTAATCATTGGCTTTTCATTTTGAATCAATCCACTGGTTGAGGATAGTCTTTTGTCAGCCCACTGGGTGAAATCTATCATTTGCCTTGCCAACCCACTGGTTGAAATTTATCGTTCATCTTGTTAACCCTATGGTTACAGTGAATCATTTACTTACAGCTTAGATCAAAGCAACCCACTGGTTGAAAGCATTTTTTCTTTGTCAATCCGCTGGTTGATATAGTCAACTCACTAGTTGACAACAAATTTGTTTCACCTTCATTAATCCATTGGTTGATGTTAGTCATGTCTTGTTTTAAAGTCAACTCAATAGTTGATGACATTTTGTTTACTTCCATCAATCCACTGGTTGATGCGTTTCTTCTTTTTCAATTGTTCAAACTTAATCCACTGGTTGAGGACATCGTGTCACCTTTCATCAATCCACTGGTTGATGTTAGTTGTATCTTGTCTTTTGAAATCAATTCACTAGTTAACTTACCTTCATCAATCACATTCCACTGGTTAAGAATAATTTGTCTACCTCTGTCAATTCCCCGGTTGATGTTGACTTCTTTTCTTTTTGTTCGAACTCAATCTACTGGTTGAGGACGACATGTCTACTTTTCACCTGTCCATTGGCTAATGATAATTTATTTTTTTGGAATCAACTCACTAGTTGATAATTTATCGATTCGCTGGTTGATGTCAGCTTTCTCTTTTTAGGCTCAATCCACTGGTTGAGAATCAACCCTTCGTTAACCAAAATCAATCCTCTAGTTGAAAACGACTTCTTGGCACCATTGCTTTTCCCCACCAAGTCTTCCCACTAGAACTCCTTCACACAATCATTTTATCTATCCCCACAGAGATTTACTTTCCGTTTTCGTATCCCAACAAGAATCCACGCATTCATAGCATCACATAGCATCAAGGGGCAAAATTCGGGCATTTTTTTGTATTTAATTACCTTCTGCCACCGATATCACAAACAACAAAGTCATTCATGCTATCTGGCTAAAGATAATTAAATAGGGACATCTGTCATACCCTAATTTTGCCCCGAGATTTTTTTAATTCATTTCTCATATCATAATCTGAATCTTTTTTTTATATCGTTTACATCCAAATTAAAATGGACCTTTTTTTAATCATCTACGCTTTGAGAAATATTATTCCATTCGTTAGAATATCACATCTCACATTAGTAATTGAATAGGTTTTCACATTTAGGTCATCTTAATCATATTTGCATCTTTTTCACCTTTTAAGTTCACTTTTTTTTTATTATTTTAGTTTTCTTGTTAATTAGATATTATCTTTTATTAATAATTGAATGCTAAGTTTGATTATTAATTAAGATTTTTTATTTAATTATTAATTAAGGTTGTTTTAAAATAGTGTTAGTTGTTATTATAAAAAAAACAAGTTTTTTTTCTCTTTTACAAAAAGTAGAATTGCCATTATTTAATTATTTTTCTTCATACCACTAAAAAAACAAAAATATACATGATACCCTAAATTGATTAAAAAAAAAACAAAAAAAGTTCAGCATCCTTTGGCCAAGTCTCTCTCCTATGCGCATCACCATAACCTTTACATTACCCATCATTCCTGTCATACCCCAAATTTGTCCTACCTTTAATTATCTGGCTTATGATTCCTATGCATACATCATTTAAGTCATAGCCCAATTCATGCATTCATATCATGGTTACTGTTCCAAAAGGTGACAAGAAAGAGGGCTCCTAACACAAAGAAATTCTGATTAAATATAAAGATCCGAGGTCTGGTCTTGTGGCATTATTCTTCCGAGTGCACTCTTGAATCAGGGTTTCCTCACCTTCACGTCAGAGCATTGGTTGGAAAATACAAGCTTACTGTTCATCTGATTATCCTAAATTAGGGTTTCTTTACCAAAGTCAACAAAGTTGACTTTTTGGTCGATAAATTGATCAAGAGTCGGTTTTATGAGGAGTGATGGTTTGATGACTGTGTGGAAGTGTTCAGTTGATTGTCGTTGGTCAGAGACCGATTAATCGGGAATTTCATTAAGATCGTAGAAAAATCAGAACAGTTGTCTTTTGGGTCAAAATCACGCCTACCACTCAAAAATTGACTTCTGGTAGAAAATCGGTCAAGAAAAGTCAAAGAATGGATAAAATCGGGAGTTTGACAAAAATTTCCAAAAATAGAAAAATATCAAAAAAGGAAAGTTTTATACTTAGAAAATTTTTGGTTCTTAAAAAATTTAATGAGCAGTCCACTTCATCACCAATTTACATGTGGAGAAATTTCCAAGATCAAAGTTGTTCCTCTCATGGAGGAGAACAACTTTGTAGTTGGACACTTTTTTATTTGAAGCTTGGTTGAAGAGCTATTAAGGTTTGAAGTTGAGGTTTTTCATTTGAATCAAGTCATAAGTCTGGACAGGTTTCTGGGCGTATGTGAAGCATTTCATCAAACACGTGATGTGCCTTATGTGGAGCCAATTTTAGGACAATTAAAGAAGCCTACAAGGCCTCAAAGTGGTGATCACACAAAACATCTCGTGGCATAAGACTGAGCCAGAATCCCAAGTCACACGCATGCATTTGATCAAACACATGGTGTGCTGACTTTGAAGTCAATTTTAGAGGCCTACATATTTCCATTGAGATCAATCTTGGTGTCAGAATACTCCATGCCATGTTACTCCATCAAGCCAAGCCATGTTACTAAGTTCATAAAGTTTGCATGAAGTTTACTACAACTACAGATGCTTGCTCATTGAGTTTATAAAGAATATCCACTACATGCTACCCCACCATAACCTCCATGCATCACCACCCTATATAAACTCACCACCCTTCACAAAATGAGAAGATTCACGATTCATTTTCTTCAGTTTCATATTCTTCACTCTCTTCCCCATTCCCTCGTTCTCTCTCTCCCTTCCATCAACTCACCTTCAAAGTTTGTTACAATTTGTAACAAATTCCGACAAACTCTAAACAACCACCATAACCACCACTCTCCTCCACCTCTAACCGCCACCTTCAATCACCATCTCCACCTCCTTCCACCTTCACCATTGAAGTCATAATAATCATCATCACTCTCTTTCTCTCTAACAACAAGATCTAACCGAAACAGCTTCACCAAATTCAGCTACAAACCTTCAATCTCAAGAACTGAACCATTATCACCTCCATGGTTTAACCTTCATCAAGTTTCTGAGCATCATCTTCAACGCTCCAAGAAGTGATCATAACAACCGAATCACCATCCATCCATCACCATCTACTCCATCCTTTCTCTCTGCTCATCTTCATCAGATAACAAACTCCGACCAACATCATCATCTTCGTCTCATTCAAGCAGCGAAGGAATCGTAAAGTTCTCTCTGCATCTTGAATCAAGATCCGAACAGGTACGTTTTCAAATTCTCTCTCAGCATGCTAGCAATGTGGATTAGGACGTGAAATTCATAGGCTCAATGTGTGATGGTTACGTGTTGCACAGATCAGATCTTGCATTATTATGATTCTTGAGAGCATGTTAGTTTTTCCTGAAGTAATGATTGTGTGTGCGTTTGAATCACATATACGAATGTTGTGGATGTGTGTGAACCTGTTGCTATGATCAAAACACGTTTTGGTGAAGTTCATGAGATCTAGGGCTTTATATTCGCCTTCGATTTGGATGTTAGAGCAAGTTTTAGAAAAATCTAGGGCTAGATTCATGATCAGCGTGGAAGTCCGAGTGGAATGAGGTCAGCCTCGTGTTTTTCGGGGCTCTTCGAGTCGCGACCGCGGCGGCGTTCCACCGGGAAGACGACCGGAATGGAATCTCCACCGTCTGTTATATCTCTCTCTCTCTCCTTTAACGTTCAGGCTCAGGTGTCACGTTCTCATTGGATCAGTGTCCCATTTTGTATGTTAATTTTGTCTTATTCTAATCATTGGTTCACGAGTTGGAAAGTTTTGATTAGCCCAGGGTTATTATTTGTCTTGTAGCAACTTAAGTGAACCATGCTCCATTGATATAAGTGTTGTCACGTTCCCTTACCATAGTGTAAATAAATAATAAATGCATGCTGAATCATAGAAATAAAAATAAATGAATGAAAATAAAATGAATAAAGATGGAACAAATGGTTAATGCGTTGGGCCTCGCGCTCTTTGGGCTTTGTCACTTTTCTGGAAATGCACTCCCCTGCTACTAATACACACACACCTCAATGAATATGGGCCTGGCGCCCATGCTATCTCCACCTCCCTGTTCTGGCCCAGAATCTTCCTAACACCATTTCAGTTCATTTAAAAAATACTATTGCACCCCCTGGTAGTTTAGTTCTCACTTTCACTTTTAATATTGTTTTCCTTTTAATTTTTTGTTCATAAATCCTTTTTAATTCAAATAAAAAATTTATAAAAAATAGGTTTAGATATTTTAGAATGTGTAAATAATTGTCATGATTTTTGTTAATTTTTCTTAATTGTTTTAATCCTTTCAATAAATCTTCTTTTGCAATATGTTCGAATTTCTTTGTTTTAATACCTCCTTGTAAATAATCTTGTTAATAGACTTAGGAATTAATTTTTAGTTTATATTTTTTCATAGATTTAATTGATATATGTGTGTTTGTGAATACCATTTATATGTTATAGTTCTCAACTTTATTTGTTGTATATTGATTTCTTTTTACCTATTCCATGTATAGTTTTTTTCTTTTAAATAAAGTGTATAGTTTTTTTTATTATTCTGATCCCCTTGTATAGACAACTTAGATTAGAATTTAGATATAGTTCCCCATTGCATTCTTTTTTCTTTTCGACCATTTAAAATACTTAATAAACAGAAGACGCGAATCACACGTTACTAATAGTGAGAGAGAAACAAGTGGGATTTATTCCCTAATCTGTTTCTCAATCACTTAGTGGGAGAGAAATGAGTGGGATTCATTCCCTAATCTGTTTCTCGAACACTATATAATGGAAGAGAGATGAGTGGGATCCATTCCCTAATCTGTTTCTCGACCGTTATACACTTTTATGTGATTCAAATCGCAAACAAATTCCCCTTAAAAAATACACAACCAAAAACACTAAAAACACCTAACAATGGTTCAAATTAAAACAAAGTAGAGAAAGTGGTGAGAGGCTCGGTATTGGGAACAATTCATCACTTATCTACCCTAAAAGACACAAACCAATCATTTCTTTTTCTTTTTCCTCGTTGGCACTTAAGGGCACTTTTATTTCCGCTCGAACGTATCGTAGGTCGATCCCTTATGCAAGAGCGCGAACGTTAACTCCGCCCAACTAAAAAACACAAAAACAAACAGAAAATCTTGAGCCGAGCTACGGTAACTCTGATTCCTGAAAAGGATACGTAGGCAGCAGGGTAGGGCCCGTGCGAGTACAATTCTTTCTTTTCCCTACATTTTGCATTCATTCGCATATAGACATAGACATAGTACACGCCCTTTAGATAGAAACAAACATAGGTGGATACCATCGAGTACGATGGGCGCTGATCAGTGGTTTTTACACATGTTTTTACCGTTATTTTTAGTTGTCTTTGAGGTATTTTATTTTATGTTTTAATTCATTATTCGTCATTTTATGCTTTGGTTTTGTGTTTAAGTGTTTGCAGACTCAGATGAATTAAGTGGAGAAAATCAGTGAAAAAGTGAAGAAACTGAAGAAAAGTGTAACAGCCCGAGCCTTCGGCGTTCCCGGCACTGTCACCTCATGATCTTCTCTACCCCCCTCACTAGTAGAGTTTTTGCCTTTCGTGGGAATCGAACCCTGTACCCTGGGGTTCAAGTACATGTTCATTCCATTCCCACTACCAATTGAGCTACTAGCTCAATTGGTAGTGGGAATGGAATGAACATGTACTTGAACCCCAGGGTACAGGGTTCGATTCCCACGAAAGGCAAAAACTCTACTAGTGAGGGGGGTAGAGAAGATCATGAGGTGACAGTGCCGGGAACGCCGAAGGCTCGGGCTGTTACATAAAAAGGCGCCTTTTTAATGTAACACCCCGATATCCGCTGCACGCATCAACCGTGTCGGCCAACCGAGCATGTTACCGGCTTAATCAATAATCCCCCCTAGGTCCGCTTATCGGCTGCCCAGGAAATATTGTTTTTGCCTTCCGCAGGAATCGAACCATGTACCTAGGGGTTAAGTACATATTCATAGCAATTCCTGCTACCAATTGACCATATGGTCAAGTGGTAGCAGGAATTGCTATGAATATGTACTTAACCCCTAGGTACATGGTTCGATTCCTGCGGAAGGCAAAAACAATATTTCCTGGGCAGCCGATAAGCGGACCTAGGGGGGATTATTGATTAAGCCGGTAACATGCTCGGTTGGCCGACACGGTTGATGCGTGCAGCGGATATCGGGGTGTTACAAAAAGCACATCTGCTGGTCACACGCGTCCCCAGACGCGTTTCCTGAGTCCACACGTGTGACCACACGCGTCCAGCAAGAGAAAAGTGCACCTCCTGCCCACACGCGTCCCTGGACGCGTTTCCTGAGTCCACACGCGTGCCCACACGCGTCTCTGAAAGAGAAAAATCAAAAGAAATCATGCATGCTGCTGGGACGCGTCCCCAGACGCGTGTCATCTGTCTGGACGCGTGTGAACGTGATTTTTGGGCCTGTTTTGCTGAAAAGCCCAGAATGACAATAATAAAAGAAGGAGATTACGTTTGGACAAGGGTTGGACAGTTTTTGGTGCGAAAATACACTGTGAAAGGCTGGAGAACTCAGATTTGATGCAAGGATTGAAGAATTCTATGAGCTTTTGCCATTGAAGATTGGATTTCCTTCATTTATCTGTAATGTCTACAATTAACACTATGTTTTCTGTTATTTTTATGAGTAGCTAAACCCCCCATTGCTAGGGGGTGACCCTGATTCTGATTGTGATGAATTTATTCAATTGATGCAATAACTATTTTACTTTTCGTATTTGTTAATTTGTTCTTCATCCGTTAATAATGCTTTATCCGTCGGAAAAACGGATTCTGAATATGAATGAATAGTGTAGCTGGACGGCATATTATTTGTGGACATGATTAAGAACATATAATATTTATATCACCTAGGACTAGGGATATCATATTGTAACCGGAATTTCTTGTTATTGGAATGCTTGATCATAACCGTAATTATCTATGGACATAGTAATTAGGTTGTGAGGTCAAAGATCTTTTCACTAAGGCCTTAGGATTAGATACTCTAAAGAACCGGTAATTAACTATGAAAAGCATGTTATTGTATTGAGACAGAGAATTTGTTGCATGAAGAATCATTCACCGTCCCTAGCAATCTACTCATCTCTGTTCATCGTTCCATTATTCTGTTTATTTACTTTATTTGCAAAACCAATCAAAATAACCTTTTGAACTTTTGTTTAATTGAAACACTGATAAAACTCTATATCGTCAAGCAGTCCTTGAGATTCGATACTTGGGATTTTCCCATTACTACTACATAGGCAAAAATAGTACACTTGCTATTTTCCTATCAAGTTTTTGGCGCCGTTGCCGGGGACTGCCGAAGATTATAGAGTTCTAGATTTATTTCAATTAAAATTTTGTTGCTCTGTGACTAAAATTTTATTTTCTGCACTACTTATTTTTCCTAATTCTAATATTTGTCTAATCTGTGTATTTGAGTTAAGTCCTCAGCTGAATTTCTTTTTGACGCAGAAATTGAAAGAACTTTGCACGCAAGGCGTAGACAAGCTCGGTTGGCTAATCTGGAACCTGAAGAGGAAATTGTGTCAGTTCATTCCGATTCAGAGTCTGAAAGTGAAGAAGAAACCATGGGTGAAAATCCTCCTCCTCCGGAGAGGCTCCTTGGTGACTACGGTGCTGCAAACACACCGGGGGGAAGACAAACAATTGTCAACCAACCGGTAAATGCTGCAAATTTTCAACTACACCCAAGCACCATCAATCAGCTTGAAAGGAAACCTTTCACCGGAAAGGTTAACAAAAACGCAAACAAGCATCTGCAGAGATTTTTAACCATGAGCACCACTCTAAAATTGATGGTCATACCGAAGAAGCAAAGAGATTGAGGATATTCCCTTTTACTCTAGCAGAAGAGGCAGAGGAGTGGTTCTATTCGCTACCAGCAGGCAGTATCACATCGTGGGGAGAGATGGAAAAAGCTTTCCTAAATGAATATTTTCCAGCGTCAGTCTCTCTACGAAAAAGGTATGAAATTCTGAACTTCAAGCAAAAGGAGGGTGAGTCTTTGGGGGATGCCTATAAAAGGTTCAAGAGGACTTTGGTGGCATGTCCGACACACAATATGGACAAAACTGAACAGATGCAAATGTTTGTGAACGGGCTGAGAATCAAGACAAAGCAGTTAATCGACACAGCAGCTGGAGGCTCAACAAATTTCACAACAGCCTCTGGTATCATCAAGATCATTGAAGCAATAGTTGCAAATGAGCATTTGGAGCTGTATGATAGGTGTGCCAGTAAACCAGAAGGAATCATTGATCTCAAGCTGAAAACCTCAAAAATCCGAGTTGAAGATGCGATATCGGCTGAAGTTGAAAAAAGATTGAAGGCTATGAATATAGGTACACAACAGGTGGCTCAAGTGCAACAAGCTCAACCTGTAATCTGTGAAATTTGCAGTGGTCCTCATCAAACTGTTTATTGTGTTGCGACTCCCAAGCAAATTGAAGAAATCAAATTCTTGAGGCAAAATAATCCTTATTCTAACACCTATAATCCTGGGTGGAAGAATCATCCCAACTTCGCTTGGAAAGATCAACAACAACAACAAGGCCCTCAGAAAGCGGAGTGGGAAGTAGCTATCGAGAGATTGGCTGGACAATGCTCTCAATTTCAAGAAGAGACAAGAAACAACCATAGGAACACCACAGCTTCAACCAAAAATCTAGAAGTTCAGGTGGGTCAAATAGCACAGCACCTCACTCTACAGGCACAAGGTAACTTTCCGAGTTCAACTGTTAAAAATCCGAAAGACTAAGAGAAGATTAATGCAGTTACAACAAGGAGCAAAAGAGTGGCTGAATCTGAAAAAGAAAAAGAGGAAATAGATGACCCTATGGTAATAGAGGTGGATTTGGAAATAAGAGAAAATCCGAAAGAACCAGAAGTTGTGATACCACCGGTTAAACCAGTTGAAGAAAAAAATAAGAAAGATGCTGAACCGGTGATCAAACTACCTTTCCCTTCTCGAGTGACAAAGAAGAAGTCAAAAGAGAAAGATTTTGAGAAGTTCACTGCCTTGTTCAAAAAGTTAGAGGTAAATCTACCATTCTTCGAAGCACTTGAGCACATGCCCTTGTATAGGAAATTTATGAAGGAGGTGATGGCGAAAAAGAGATCAGTGGAAGGAGAACAAAAGATTGCAACTGAGAAGTGCGGTTTAGTCTCATCAGCAAGAAAGATCCCAATAAAGAGGAAAGACCCGGGAGCGGTGGCGATACCATGCACTATCAATAATATAACATTTAAAAAGGTACTCCTCGACTCTGGTTCTAGTGTGAGTTTAATGCCTTTGTCCATTTTTAAAAAGCTTGAGTTGCAAAAGATTAGTGAGAGTAAGACACAGTTAAGGTTCGCCGACCACACCATTAAGAAATCATATGGGGTAGCAGAAGATGTATTGGTGGAAGTGGATAAGTTTGTATTCCCCGTGGACTTCCACATCATGGACATTCCGGAAGACGAAGAAACTCCTATCCTTCTTGGGAGGCCATTTTTGTCGACAGGCCGATGCAACCTCGACGTTGAAAAGGGGACACTAACCCTGAGATCTTTTGATGAAGAAGTAACCTTGAAGATGTTAGGAGTTAAGAAACATAGGGCGGTTGTAAATGATCAAACTTCTGGCGGTATGACAGAAAATGAGAAAAAAGACAAAAGGCCTGAGCAGCTCCAAGAAAAAGTTTCAAGCATAGCTTCTCGGCTGGAAACAACTCAAGGAGCTATAAAAAGTCCTAAAAAGAATAACAAAGTCGAGAAGAATGTGAAAAGTGAATTGAAGAGAAAAGTTGTCCATGCCTTTCATCTTCATGAGTTTTTAGTTGCGGAGGTGAAAAGCAACCAGGTGTGGAATAGAAAATACCCTCCATAATAAAGGGTAATGGACCGTCGAGCCATGCGACGTTAAACGAAGCGCTTCGTGGGAGGCAACCCACGGTTTTAATAATTAATTTCTCTGTTTGTTTGTTCTATTTTCAGGAAATAAAAGGGGCATTTCAAGTGGAAGCTATGGAGTGCATTACCCTCTGTGAGTCACCTCTCTCGAGCTTGTTCTCAAACATTGAGGTCAATGTTTCGTTCAAGTTTGGGGGAGGTTTTACTCTTTTCATTTTAATTTATATTGTTGCTATAATATGGGTAAGACCTACAAAATCATTCTCCCAAATTTTAACCGAAATTTTTAAATTTTGAAGAGTTTTGATCTTAAAGAGCGACCGGGAATAGTATATAGAGATGAAGGGAGGATTGTTTGAGGACAGGAAGTTCGGAATAATGTGACAAGAAGAGGTTTGTTTAAACACCCTTGGTTCCCTAATTGAAATACGAGTCCAACGTGTAGATTTGCACCATAGTACTTGTATCCTGAGAAGTACTCCTCGAGTAGTTTATTGACACAGTCTGGCATAACTCAGATTCACATGCATGACGATTGGTTAAAAAAATAGAGGATATAAAGTCGGCACCAAATGATGAAAAGGCGGTAAAAGGCAACCGGCTCGCTAAGTTGGGTAACCCTCACCCGGTTATTCAGCCCAAAGGGGGTTGATCCCCAAACGTCGTCCAAAAGGACAATATATAACTGCAAAGTTTGAAAATTTCATCAGTAATAAAAAGGTAGCAAATGCTACTCGTTTGGTGCCAGAAAAAAAATAATAAAAAGCTTTGATCTGTCTCATGCATGTGATGATTATTATAAGAAATACAGTGCCTTAATGTGATTGTCCGAATGAAAGAGGAGAAAAATCAGAAAGAGACTTAAGTGCAAAGCATAGTTGGAGAGGTATCTAAAATGGGAGCTAAAGGTTTAAAGTGGTAGCAGAAACTCGTCGCGTCATGTGAATGCCGGACCAACTGTTTCTTGATCAATACAAACGGATATTTCACGTATGAACACCGGTGTGCCTTAAAGGTCATTAATTCTTGTAATTGTCGCTTGAGGTCAAGCAACAGTTTAAGTTTGGGGGAGTTTGATCAGTGGTTTTTACACATGTTTTTACCGTTATTTTTAGTTGTCTTTGAGGTATTTTATTTTATGTTTTAATTGATTATTCGTCATTTTATGCTTTGGTTTTGTGTTTAAGTGTTTGCAGACTCAGATGAATTAAGTGGAGAAAATCAGTGAAAAAGTGAAGAAACTGAAGAAAAGCACATCTGCTGGTCACACGCGTCCCCAGACGCGTTTCCTGAGTCCACACGCGTGACCACATGCGTCCAGCAAGAGAAAAGTGCACCTCCTGCCCACACGCGTCCCTGGACGCGTTTCCTGAGTCCACACGCGTGCCCACACGCGTCTCTGAAAGAGAAAAATCAAAAGAAATCATGCATGCTGCTGGGACGCGTCCCCAGACGCGTGTCATCTGTCTGGACGCGTGTCTGGACGCGTGTGAACGTGATTTTTGGGCCTGTTTTGCTGAAAAGCCCAGAATGACAGTAATAAAAGAAGGAGATTGCGTTTGGACAAGGGTTGGACAGTTTTGGGTGCAAAAATACACTGTGAAAGGCTGGAGAACTCAGATTTGATGCAAGGATTGAAGAATTCTATGAGCTTTTGCCATTGAAGATTGGATTTCCTTCATTTATCTGTAATGTCTACAATTAACACTATGTTTTCTGTTATTTTTATGAGTAGCTAAACCCCCCATTGCTAGGGGGGTGACCCTGATTCTGATTGTGATGAATTTATTCAATTGATGCAATAACTATTTTACTTTTCGTATTTGTTAATTTGTTCTTCATCCGTTAATAATGCTTTATCCGTCGGAAAAACGGATTCTGAATATGAATGAATAGTGTAGCTGGACGGCATATTATTTGTGGACATGATTAAGAACATATAATCTTTATATCACCTAGGACTAGGGATATCATATTGTAACCGGAATTTCTTGTTATTGGAATGCTTGATCATAACCGTAATTATCTATGGACATAGTAATTAGGTTGTGAGGTCAAAGATCTTTTCACTAAGGCCTTAGGATTATATACTCTAAAGAACCGGTAATTAACTATGAAAAGCATGTTATTATATTGAGACAGAGAATTCGTTGCATGAAGAATCATTCACAGTCCCTAGCAATCTACTCATCTCTGTTCATCGTTCCATTATTCTGTTTACTTACTTTATTTGCAAAACCAATCAAAACAACCTTTTGAACTTTTGTTTAATTGAAACACTGATAAAACTCTATATCGTCAAGCAGTCCTTGAGATTCGATACTTGGGATTTTCCCATTACTACTACATAGGCAAAAATAGTACACTTGCTATTTTCCTATCAGGCGCGAGGGGTGCTAATACCTTCCCCTCGCTTAACCGACCCCCGTACCTAGATTCTCTGGTCGCAAGACCCTGTTCTTATTCTTTGCTAGGTTTCCTGATATTCCTTTCCCTTATGGGATAAATATATTGGTGGCGAATTTGTTCATTTTTCGCGAGCGTGCGACAATTCCAAAAGCCCCATCCATTTTTGATACATCAACATGGTTACCTGCAAAAGAGGAAAAACAAACTCAGGATATGTCCATGCCATATTTACTCGTGATTCAAGTTTGGGACCACAAGAGATCACACTTCACCGCATACAAAACAAATAAAACTTGTTGCTCCACCTGCATCATAAAACAGTCCAAACGTTGCACCAAAATGGTCCTCACAAAACCTGCAGTCAAAAAGTGAAAGATTCAGTGCATCAGAATGTTCAAATTCATCCAAACTTTTCCCCCAAAATCTTTTTTCATCTGTCTATATAAGTAGAAAAACACTGTTAATCTGGGGGCAGCCACGAAATCCCACAAAACCTCTGCTCAATTTCTTCACTTAAACTCCCTTCACAAACCTTTACCCAGAACCTCACATATCCAGAATCCGCAAAAACAACATCACATAGCAACCCAACAAAATCACAACCTACTAACATCATTCACGCACCAACATCACACAACATTCCAACACCCACCCTTTAAACCTTCCACACTCGTCCTTAAAACCGAAAGTCCCCAACCTCCGCCCAGAAAACAACACACTTTTCAGCCTCGAACTCACCCATATCGAACCATCTCACCCACACCACAGACTTCACGCACAACCCTTTCATACACTTATCTTCACTCAACCTCACATTCAACCCACAACCGCATAACTCACCTCACCACTTTAATCGATTCTCAAGCACAACCAACACAGTGACTCACGATAGTACACAACAATAACGAGACAGCAAGCAACAACATGGAGTAGACGAAGAGGAGAAGAAAGACTCGAGAAGAATATACCTGGATCTTCCCTGTTCATAGACTCGGGTACTTTTAATGTAACTTTAGCTTCTGTTTACGTTTCTGTTGATTCATTCATCTTTAACTTGTAATCACCATGTAAATCTCTAAACATAGTTTCAATTGGGGCTAGGGTTTTGAATGTCTTAGGGTTTATGATTGTTTATCTTGTTTGTTGTTGAGCCATAGCCGCGAGAGAGAACTGATAGAAGCGTATTATTGTTATTATTCGAACCGATAGTGAGTGAGAATCGTGAGAGATGGAGAGATGATGTTTTTCTTGTTGTTGTTGTTTCGTTCAAGAAAGAAATAGAGCAAGAGGGTATCAGTTTGTTTTGCTTTTGTTGTTGTTTCTTATTCACTGAAGCAGAGAGAGGAATTACGTTGAGGTGGGGCGGCAACCATTAGATGCTAGAGTTTGCCTAATTTGGTTCTTGTTTTTCATCCAAGTGGGTCGGGACATCCAAGGCCCAATGCTTTTTTTAACTAGCAATTTACAGTGCACCCCCTGTGCTAGCTTCATATGCAATGGGGCCTTGGAGATCTTGGTCCATCTGAATTCGTTTTCTATATAAAAACCTACATCACTTTATTCTTTGATTAATTAATTAATTGTTTATTTATTAATTAATTAATTGTTTATTTATTAATTAATCATTTTAATTAAACTTCTACTATATTGTTAATTAATTAATGATGTTAGTTGATCTTTGATGAATTTAATTAATTAGCTAAATGCATTTTAATTGGTTAATTAAAACTCTACCACAATAATAATCTATTTTCACAAACATTTCCATAAAAACACTCGATTCAACGTCGACTCCATTTCAAAACTTTTCACAAAAACTTCAAAAAAACAATTTAAACTCATTACTTCTTTTTTTCGCCCAAGCGCGAAGTCTTTTCATTGCCCAAGTGCAAATTTCACCCAAGTGTGAATCTCATTTTAAAAATTGTCTTTTCCGCCCAAGTGCGATTAGACCCTTTTCAATAAAATCAAAACCCTAAAACGCTTGATCCAACATCAAGTTGTTATTCTTCTTTTTTTCACTATATCAAAGTGATCAAGTGACAAGAAGTGAACACCTCTTGAATACCTTTGATCCCTTGAATCAAACATTAAAAGTTCTTCCTTAATTAAACCAAAGTGATTAAGTGACAAGAGGTGATCACTTCTTGAATACCTTTGATCCTTTGGACCAAACATTTAAACCCCTCTCTTTAATCAAATCAAAGTGATCAAGTGACAAGAAGTGAACACCTCTAGAATACCTTTGGTCCTTTGAATCCCTAATATAATTAAAATACATTAACTAAATTAAGAGATCAAGTGACAAGAAGTGAACACCTCTTGAATACCTTGGTCTTTTTTAATTAAAATACATTAATTAAACATGGACAACAAGTGACAATGGGACTCGCTCCTGTTGAATACCTTGGGTGAATAACCCGCTAGGTGAACACCTATGCTCAAACTGTTCACTAAACATCCATCCTAAAATCAATCAACAAACTCGTAATTCTTTCGAACTACAATTGCTCTGATTCTTCCATTGAAGATATGTAGGCAAAAGACTCAAATGTCTTGGCGAGCACACTAATAAAAGAATATAATTTCGTAGCCGCGAACTAGGAACACTCAGACTTTCCCATTGCACGAGGGAATACGTAGGCACAAGATTCAAATGTCTTGGTGAGCATAATAATAAAAAGGGTTAATACCTATTTTGCCCCCTGCCATATGGGGTGTAGTTGAAAAACTCCCCTGCCAAAAAAAAAGTTTCAAGAAGTGCCTCGTAAAATTTCAAAAGTTAGATTTTGAACCTTTTTCACGCCACCTCATTAAAAAGTCTGATGTGGCAATTTTTTTTTATTTTTTATTTTTATTTTTAATGACGTGGATGGCACAAGTGGCATTTTTATTATTTTTATTTATTTTAATTCCACTTGGCACTTTTATTATTATTTTATTGTTTCGTTTTTGAAATGTTAAATATAAGAGCTCAAAAATTGGTCTTAATGGGTGCTGAACCCAAGACACAAAGAATATATGGCCAACACCATTACCACTAGGCTGCGTGCTGCTTCTTGTTATAGATATGCCTTCGCTACATTATAATAGTTAATGTTAACGTTATTAGCATTAATAATTAATGTTTTCATGATTAATTAATATAAATATTATTAGTTAATAATTATTAGTTATTAGTTAATATTTATTAGTTAATGTTATTAATTATATTACTTAAATTATGAAATAATACTTAAAATTTATTTTACTGTTAATGTTAATGAAATTATAAAATATAAACTAAATTAAACTAAATTAATATAAATATTATTATTTTATATTTTAGTGTTACTGTTAATTTGTTTTACTGTTAAACTAAATTATAAAATATAAACTAAATATATTTTAATTTAACGTTTATGTTTACTGTTAATTTGTTAATTTGTAAAATATAAACTAAATTATAAAATAGTTTTACTGTTAATTTGTTTTACTGTTAAACTAAATTAAACTAAATTATAAAATATAAACTAAATATAAACTAAATTAAACTAAATTAAACTAAAATAATAATTAATATTTATTTTACTGTTAGCGTTAATTTGTTTTACTATTAATTAATATTAGTATTATTTAATTTAACGTTATTAAATAATATTAATTTAATTTAGTTTACATTTTCTAATTAATATTAGTTTAATTTAATTTAACTTTTATGTTTAATTTAATTTATTTTTATTTAATTTATTTTTATTTAATTTATTTAATATTATTTTACTATTAACGTTATATTTATGTTAATTAATTTAATTTAAACAATTTATGTTAATATTTATATTTAATTTAATTTACTATTAACGTTATTAATTAATATTATTTTCTATTAATTTAATTTAGTTTATAAAACAGTATTATAAAATCTATAGTAATAGTATATAAAATATATATTAAAAAAGTTACAGTATAACTAGTTGTATATAAATATCAATTAAATGCAAATAATTAGTTGGATACTATAACAATAATTAAATGCAATCATATACCAACTTGGATCATCCAGTCCAGTGGCTAGGCGCTTCAGCTTGGAGTGGGAGGGAGTGGGTTCAACTCCCACCTCCAAATACACGTGGCATTAAAATTAATAATAAAGTAATAATAAAAATGTCAAGTGGAATTAAAATAAATAAAAAATAATAAAAATGCCACCTGTGCCATCCACGTCATTGCCACATCAGACTTTTTAATGAGGTGGCGTGAAAAAGGTTCAAAATCAAACTTCTGAAATTTTACGAGGCACTTCTTGAAACTTTTTTTTTTTGGCAGGGGGGTTTTTCAACTACACCCCATATGGCAGGGGGCAAAATAGGTATTAACCCTAATAAAAAATATTTTCTTTTTTTCTTCATAATAAAAAACACAAAAACATGTTTTTTCTCTTAATTAAATAAACGTAGACTTAAGCTAACTCTCGAATGCGAAACAAATAAATGGGTCCCATCGAGTACGATGGAGGTAAGGGGTGTTAATACATTCCCCTTGCTTAACCGACTCTCGAACCTAAATTTGGTTGCGAAGACCATCTTATTCATTGTTTTCGTTTCCCAAGGGTTTTATCAATATTTTCCCTTTCCCATTGGAATAAAAAAAATTGGTGGCGACTCTGTTTGTTACAATTTTGTGGCGATGATTTTTTGACCCGCGAAAGATAGAATATAGACTCAGCAATCTCTGTTCTTTCAGGAGGACTTATAAAAGCATATCCAAAATTTCTTCTAGCAAAGATATGGTTGTAGGTGCCTTAGACCCATGAGAGGCACATTTCCAAACTTTTCGCAACTCATAATTATTTCCATGTCATCTAATGCATTATTGTACCAAACGATGTCTTTGGCCACAAGCCCCATAATCCTCTCAACCCATTTAGATGTGCGCCTATTATCAACAAAAGCGCCCCACTCGGGTAGATGTGATCTAAACCAACGGTATAACAATGGAGCACAACACCTAACCAAACCTCCCTTGTGGCTATTCTTATGATGGATAGAGTCGTAAACATCCCCCAAGAGTGTAGGAACCAGGTTTTGCAGAATGAATATGTGAATCACGCTCATGTCTACAAAATTAACCACATTTGGGAACATCATGATGCCATAGATACTTAGAGCCAAGATAGCCCTATATGTGTCCCACTCTTCAGCCTCAACGGCGTCACAAGCCTCCTGAACCAAAAACTCCAAATGAAAACCAAGGCAATTCCCTTTTTTGTCGAGATTTTCTTCCACAACCGATTTGCTCAAATAAAGAGCCTTAGAAATTTCAAGGGAAGTGGGAGCTTCCATGGTGCCATAGTACGGTATTTCCTTTTTGATGGGAACGCCAAGGAAAAGAGAATACTCCTCTAAAGTAGGAACCAAGAGGTAGTCGGGGAACGTGAAGCAGCGGAGAGAAGGATTGTAGAACTGGAGTAAGGATTGTAGAACTGGAGGTAGTCTCGGATCTGATTGGAATCTAGCACACAAACAAACACTGAACAGAATGTCAGGTCTAGAAGCAGTTAAATATAGAAGAGATCCAATCATACCTCTGTACAACTTCTGATCTACCTTCTTACTTACCTCATCCTTACCTAGGACACATGTTGGATGCATAGGAGTTTTGGCTTCTTTGCTTTCAGAAAGATTAAACTTCTTCAGAAGTTCTTTCACATACTTCGTTTGATGAACATAGGTTCCATCAGAAGTTTGGTTGATTTGAATCCCAAGGAATTACTTGAGTTCTCCCATCATGCTCATTTCAAATTCAGCCTGCATAGACTCAGCAAACTCCTTTCCAAGTGTAGCATTAGATGTTCCAAAGATAATATCATCAACATATATTTGACAAATTAAAATATCCTTTTTAAATGTTTTACAGAAGAGAGTAGTGTCCACTTTTCCTCTAGTGAAACCATTTTCCAGAAGGAAAGAACTTAAACGTTCATACCAAGCTCTCGGAGCTTGCTTCAATCCATATAATGCTTTCTTTAATTTAAAAACATGATTTGGAGACTTGGAGTCTTCAAAACCAGGAGGTTGATGGACATAAACTTCTTCATCTATATAACCATTTAAGATGGCACTCTTGACATCCATCTAATAAAGAGTGATGTTATGTTGAGTGGCAAAAGAAATTAATAGACGAATAGATTCTAACCTGGCCACTGGTGCAAAGGTTTCTGTGTAGTCAATCCCTTCTTACTGATTATAACCTTGAGCAACCAGTCTGGCTTTGTTTCTTACCACTTCACCTTTCTCACTCAGCTTGTTTCTGAAAACCCATTTTGTTCCTATAATATTGAATCCTTTAGGTCTTGGAACAAGAACCCAAACGTCATTCCTTGTAAACTGATTTAACTCTTCTTGCATGGCAATTATCCAGTCTGTATCTTCTAGAGCTTGATCAACAGAAGTTGGCTCGATCAGAGAAACCAGACCTAATTGACATTCAGCATTGTTCTTGAGGAATGCTCTTGTTCTGATAGGATCATCTTTCTTTCCAATAATGACATCTTCTGAGTGAGCAGATGTGAGTCTAGATGATCTTCTGATAGTTGGTTCTTCATAAATTCTCAGATTCTCTAAAGATGCAGCAACTTGATCTTCTGATCCATTGCTTTTGAGACTGCCAGCTTCTGCAGCTTTGCTTCTTGGTTCTACAGCTTCTGATATATCAATATCTATATCTGCAAAATTCTCAAACTGCTTTGGTTTTTCAAGACCAAGCTTATCATCAAACCTGATATTGATTGATTCTTCTACAATCAATGTTTCAGTGTTGTATACTCTGTAGCCTTTAGAGCGTTCAGAATATCCAAGAAGGAAACACTTTTGTGCTTTAGAATCAAACTTACCAAGATAATCTTTAGTATTCAGAATAAAACACACACATCCAAAAGGATGGAAATATGAAATGTTGGGCTTTCTGTTCTTCCACAATTCATAAGGAGTCTTATTTAGAATAGGTCTGATAGAGATTCTATTCTGAATATAACACGCAGTGTTTATTGCTTCTGCCCAGAAGTGCTTAGCCATATTGGTTTCGTTGATCATGGTTCTGGCCATTTCTTGTAGAGTCCTATTCTTTCGTTCTACAACTCCATTTTGTTGTGGAGTTCTAGGACAAGAGAAATCATGGGCAATACCATTTTCTTTGAAGAACTCCTCAAAGAATTTGTTCTCAAATTCACCACCACGATCACTTCTGACCTTTATGATTTTACACTCCTTCTCAGTTTGGATCTGAGTGCAGAATTCAAAGAACACTGAATGAGACTCATCCTTGTGTTTCAAGAACTTTACCCATGTCCAGCGGCTATAATCATCAACGATGACTAATCCATATTTCTTCCCTCTGACAGATGCTGTTTTGACTGGGCCAAACAGATCAATGTGCAAGAGTTCTAACGGCCTTGAGGAAGAGACAACATTCTTAGACTTGAATGCAGGTTTGGAGAACTTGCCCTTCTGACATGCTTCACAAAGAGCATCTGATTTGTATTTCAGATTAGGGAGTCCTCTGACAAGATTTAGTTTGTTAATCTGAGAAATCTTTCTCAAACTAGCATGTCCTAATCTCCTGTGCCAGACCCATTGCTCTTCAGAAACAGACATAAGACAAGTCACCTTTTGATTCTTAAGATCCTGAAGATCTGTCTTATAAATGTTGTTCTTTCTCTTGCCTGTAAATAGGATTGAGCCATCCTTCTGACTTACAGCCTTGCAAGACTTTTGATTGAAGATTATATCATAACCATTGTCACTTAATTGACTTATGGACAATAAGTTATGCGTCAATCCTTCTACAAGAAGTACATTAGTTATGGAAGGAGAGTTACCAAGACTTATGGTTCCAGAGCCAATGATTTTGCCCTTCTGATCTCCTCCAAACTTGACTTCTCCACCTGGCTTAAGCACCAGGTCTTGGAATGTAGACCTTCTTCCTGTCATGTGTCGCGAGCACCCAGAGTCCAGGTACCATGACATTTTGCTTTTTGTCCTCTTTGCAGCCAAGGATATCTGCAACAGAAATTATCTTTTCCTTAGGTACCCACAATTTCTTGGGTCCTTTCTTGTTAGTTCTCCTCAAGTTCTGATTGAACTTGGGTTTAGCATAATATTTAACAGGAGGAACAACATGATATTCTTTGGGTTTGTCAGCATGATATTTCTTAGGATGTGTCACATGCTTCTTGGTGTGAACAGTGTTAAACTTCTGTGCATGTGAAGTGAGCCTAATATCATGTGCATGGCCATATTTGAACTGATCATACAATGGCTTGTATGTGATCTTCAGATCATCAACAGGTTCAAATTTATGTGAGGTATTACCCTCATAGCCAAAACCAAACCTTCTGTTTCTAGAAACACCATATATCATAGAAGCAAGATGACTTCTGCCAATACTTCTAGATAAGAACTTTCTGAAGCTCGAGTCATATTCTTTCAGAATATGATTCATGCTAGGAATGGATTTTTCTGTTTCAGAAGGAAATCCACTATCTTTGGATAGATTTAAAACTTTTTCCTTCAGTTCAGAATTTTCCAATTCCAACTTCTTAGTTTCAAATTCAAACTGCTTTTTCAGCTTTTTGTATTTGATACTAAGATGAGCCTTGAGTTCCAGAAGTTCTGTTAAACTGGAAACTAACTCTTCTCTAGATAGTTCAGAAAATACCTCTTCAGAATCTGATTCTGATGTAGATTCTGATCCATCATCTTCTGTAGCCATCAGGGTGAAGTTGGCTTGCTCTTCTTCAGAGTCTGATTCTGATTCTGATTCAAAATCATCCCATGTTGCCATAAGACCTTTCTTCTTATGAAACTTCTTCTTGGGATTCTCCTTCTGAAGTTTTGGACACTCGTTCTTGTAATGTCCAGGCTCATTGCACTCATAGCAGACAGCCTTCTTCTTGTCAGATCTTCTGTCACCGGAAGATTCTCCTCGTTCAAATCTCTTTGAACTTCTGAAGCCTCTGAACTTCCTTTGCTTGCTCTTCCAGAGTTGGTTTACCCTTCTGGAGATCATAGACAGTTCATCTTCTTCTTCAGATTCTGATTCTTCAGGATCTTCTTCTCTAGCCTGAAAAGCGTTAGTGCATTTTTTAACATTAGATTTTAATGCAATAGACTTACCTTTCTTCTGAGGTTCATTTGCGTCAAGTTCAATCTCATGACTCCTCAGGGCACTGATCAGCTCTTCCAAAGAAACTTCATTCAGATTCTTCGCAATCTTGAATGCAGTCACCATTGGGCCCCATCTTCTGGGCAAGCTTCTGATGATCTTCTTTACATGATCAGCCTTGGTGTAGCCTTTGTCCAGAACTCTTAATCCAGCAGTCAGAGTTTGAAATCTTGAAAACATCTTCTCAATGTCTTCATCATCCTCCATCTTGAAGGCTTCGTACTTCTGGATTAGTGCAAGAGCTTTGGTCTCCTTGACTTGAGCATTTCCCTCATGGGTAATTTTCAATGACTCATATATATCATAGGCAGTTTCCCTGTTAGATATCTTCTCATACTCAGCATGAGAGATAACATTCAGCAAAACAGTCCTACATTTATGATGATTCTTGAAAAGCTTCTTCTGATTATCATCCATTTCTTGCCTTGTAAGCCTTACTCCACTAGCTTTCACTGGATGTTTGTAACCATCCATCAGAAGATCCCATAGTTCACCATCTAGACCAAGAAAGTAACTTTCCAGTTTATCTTTCCAGTATTCAAAGTTTTCACCATCAAATACTGGTGGTCTAGTATAACCATTGTTACCATTGTATTGCTCAGCAGAGCCAGATGTAGATGCAGATGTATTTGTTGGAATTTCACCAGGCATCTTTTACTGAAGCGTTTTTCTCTTCCTGAATCTTTTCTAAACACGGTTAAGTGCTTGCACCTTAGAACCGACGCTCTGATGCCAATTGAAGGATAGAAAAACACTTAGAAAGGGGGGGTTTGAATAAGTGTAATCTAAAAACTTGAACGATAAAAACAAATTGCACAGTTATTTTTATCCTGGTTCGTTGTTAACTAAACTACTCCAGTCCACCCCCACGGAGTGATTTACCTCACCTGAGGATTTAATCCACTAATCGCAACAGATTACAATGGTTTTCCACTTAGTCCGCGACTAAGTCTTCTAGAGTATCCTGATCACAACCTGATCACTCTAGGAACAAATGCTTAGACACAAGCTAAGACTTTCTTAGAGTATCCTGACCACCACGTGATCACTCTAATTACAACTGCTTAGACACAAGCTAAGACTTCCTAGAGTATCCTGATCAACACTTGATCACTCTAGTTACTTACAAATTAATGTAATCAATTCTAAGAGTATTACAAATGCTTCTGAAAAGCTATAATCACAACAGTGATATTTCTCTTAACGTTTAAGCTTAATCTCACTAATATATTACAACAGCAATGTAGTGAGCTTTGATGAAGATGAAGTTTCTGAGCTTTGAGTTGAACAACGTTTCAGCAAGTTTTTCAGAATAAGTTCGTTCAGGATTCGTCACCTTGCTTCTCATCAGAACTTCATATTTATAGGCACTTGAGAAGATGACCGTTGGGAGCATTTAATGCTTTGCGTATTCCGTACAGCATTGCATTTAATGTTTCACGCTTTTGTCAACTACCTCGAGCCTTGTTCACGCTGTGTCTACTGACGTTGCCTTTAATAGCTTCCAACGTTCCTTTTGTCAGTCAGCGTAGCCTGCCACCTGTACTTTCTTCTGATCTGATGTTTGTGTATACAACGTTTGAATATCATCAGAGTCAAACAGCTTGGTGCATAGCATCTTCTTGTCTTCTAACCTTGAAGTGCTTCTGAGCGTGATACCATGAGAACTTCAGTGCTTCTGCTTCTGATCTCAAGTTCTTCTGATGCTTCCATAGACCCATGTTCTGATTCTGCTTTGACCATCTTCTGATGTCTTGCCAGACCATGTTCTTATGTTGCATGCTGAACCTTCTGAGACAAAGCTTCTGAGCGCTGATTTGTGCATACTCTTTATATATTTCCTGAAAGGGAAATTGCAATGTATTAGAGTACCACATTATCTCACACAAAATTCATATCCTTGTTATCATCAAAACTAAGAATATTGATCAGAACAAATCTTGTTCTAACACATTAACATTCCATTTCTACGACTGGTGCACGCGCGTGACATGCATGGCCCTTGACCAAAATCAACTTTCATTTGTATGAGTTTGAAAGCCTATATCTCACTCGAATCATAACCTAACAACATACTTCTTTGATCCTTGGTTAGAAAACATGGGAGAGAGTGGATTGATGCCATGCTTGGTCCTATTGGAGGTTTGTAGAGATTTAAAACTGGACCTGAAGTTAACCCACCATGTGTTTGTGAAAATGTCACGCGCATGACCTGAACCATGACTTGGCCGGACATAAGGCTTTGGCTTTGTGAGGCAGTGATTTTGGAAGCTCCTAAATGATTCATTCTTTGTCCAAATGACTTGGTTCTTGGCTTATTGGAAAGAGCACATGGAGGAGAATAGAAGCATACCAAGATTTCATTTCATGGACCCTTGTATCCCTCTATAACCAATCTTGAAATTGGCACGCCAAGTTTTTGATAGAATGTTCACGCGTGCCCAGAAATTTTCTAAGTATCATGACTTGAATCCAATGTGTTTCTTCCAACTTCCAACCTCTTTATCTCTTCAACCAAGCTTCAAATAGAAAAACTTCCAATTACAAAGTTGTTCATCTCCATGAGATGAACAACATTGGTGTTGACCATTTTATGAAAAGATGCCAAATGCCACGTGTA
The DNA here is from genome assembly GCF_029867415.1 of Vicia villosa. Taxonomy (NCBI): domain Eukaryota; kingdom Viridiplantae; phylum Streptophyta; class Magnoliopsida; order Fabales; family Fabaceae; genus Vicia; species Vicia villosa. Next base: position 135,416,026 of record NC_081182.1, read on the forward strand.
AACATGTTGTGAAGTCAGCTGACCAACCATCCTTAAAACTTCAAAAAAAATCTCTAAGTATAAAACTTTCCACTTTTAACAATATTTCCCAAAATGGAAACTTTGACCAATTCTCCCTGATTTTATTATTCCTTTGACTTTCCTTGACTATTTTTCCACCATGGGTCAATATTTGGACAATTCTTCTGATTTTGACCAGAATGTCCAAAAGTCAATTGTGTGATTTTTCCGATTATTGATGAAATCCCTAATTAAATCTTCTCCAGTAAAATCCGGTCAAATGAATATTTCCACATGATCAACATGAAAGCTTCACACTCATAGAATCATTTCCTGATTAAATCTTGACCAGAAAGTCAACTGGTTGACTTTGGTCAAAGATACCCAAATTAAGGTGATTAGATGACTTCCAAGCTTGTACACTCTCACCAATGCTCTGAACTGAAGGGAAACCCTAATTTCAAGGGGTCTTGGGCATAAGGATGACACCTCATATTGGGCTTCAAATCTCTTCTTCTGATCAAGTACCAATGATATGAATGTATGCAATGACATGACCTAGATGGATGTATGCTCATGGATTGTAAGCCAGATAAATAAGCATAGGACAAATTTGATGTATAACATTTAGGAATTGAAACAATCCCTGTACATCATCAGCACAGTCTTTTCAAAAGCATACTGTATGAGGTTGCGGTATCGTTTTCGTCATCCTCCCTCAAAAGGCATAAAACTTTAGCAGGAGTCGAATATCACAAAACATATGCAAAGTAAAGACAAAATTTAAGGTGAGTGATAGCAAAATAATTTATTCAAGACAAACATATGCAATGCACTGATGATGATTATTAAAATATATAATGTCTATCATAATTCGAATGTTTAAACAAACTGGATAGAAATTGCAAATGAAAGTAAAGCTAATGAGCCAATAGTCCATCCTTCTAGACATAAATCAGCCTTGTCATGATTAGGCATGGGAGAAGTGATCACCATAGGGGTCTTAGGAAGATTGAACTCAATTTCACCAGCATCGATCATGTCTTGGATCTTGATCTTTAATGCCCAGCAGCTATTGGTATCGTGCCCGGGACTATTGGAATGGTAGGCACATCGCATGTTTGGATTGTGTTTAGCAGAGGAAGTGTTGATGTGTTGAGGAGGATCCCTCACAGTAATCATTCCTTCTTTAAACAGATGTTGCAACGCCTGATCTAATGACATGTTAGTTTTGGTGAATTGACGCTTAAGTGCATTTGGCTTGCGTCGTTGTTGTGGAACTGGTGTAGAGATCAGAACTACCCCAACAGATTGGTTGCGTTCATTACGACCTTTCTGTTTGTGCACAACATCAGCTATATGAGGTTCCTCAGGTGAATTGAAATCCATGATCTTGTCATAGATTAAGTCTTGAATCATGTGCTTCAATGGTCCACAATCCTCGGTATCATGACCAGGACTGTTTGAATGATAAGCACATCTTGCATGATACTTGTACCCAGGAGCAAGATTGGCAGGAACTGAATATTGAGGCAATAGGGTTATAAAGTTTTGATTGAGCAGTTGTTGCAGAACTTGAGACAGCGGCATGTGTAATAGAGTAAATGATCTCTTAGGTTTGGATTTCCGATTATCTTGACCGCCTTGATGCCTATGTTGAATCTTCTCCTTCTTCATCAGGAGTGCCTTCAACTCTTCTTGACCCTTGTCCAAGTTAAGGATCATCTCTTGGAACTGGTTGTTCTGAGCCTGAAGATTTTTGATTGATTCCTCGAGATCCATGATGCTGAATTAAACAGCGAGGAAGGATGAGAAACCCGTCGTAGAAAACCTGTTATGCGATTTTATGAATGCAGATGCAATGTTTTCAAGGATCTTTAAGGAATTTAGTTAGCAACATTAAAAATGATTTGGTTGCATCTTTGTTCGAAGAAATCTGATTCTTGGATGTTCTTCTTTGGGAATCAAGCTCACCATATCCAGTGGGTCATAGCCTCTGATTCGGGATACCTGATTCAGGATACTTATACTTCTGAATTGGCTAGAGGAAAATAAATCCTCTTGCCCCTTGATAAGAGTACTTGAAATTGTGCGCCCTAAATCCATAAGATCCTTGAAAGGGTTAGTCAATCATGCTATGTTATGATGTCATGATGTCATGCGAATGTAATAGAATAGGTAAAGCATAAGGTAATAAGGACGAGTGTCCTACAAGCAAATCCTGCAAGGAAATAGAAGGGTTAGTAGCACACACAAGCAAGTCACACAAATGTCCTTAGGTTTAAAGGCTTGCGTGAAGTCCATAGGTAAGTACCCTCCCACTTGAAGTTTAGTTGGTTCAATCTGTCCTAGATAAAGATCGGATTCTAGGGAGCTCATATCATTGACCTATCTCGAAGGCACTATTTCAGTTCAGCAATCGAATCACCGACCAAAAACGTCCTGAAAGTCCAGTCCATATGAGTGTAGCTTCGAGTATCAACCAACTTCGGTCGGAACCAAAGCCAGCCACCTCTCTATGTCCTATTGTCCAAAGTCAAGTTCAATTAGGATTCTAGGGGAAAATTAGTGCTTAATAACACCACACAACAGCCAAATGTTTCCTCAAGTCGGATCCCAAGGAACATCAGGACAAACCAAATCGTCACACTAATGATGGCTACCATATAAACAATGGCGGTATATGCCATACAGTCTCCTTGGTCTCATGCCATATACCTAAGGTACACTAGATCCCGGTGTAGGATCTTTCCCACAAGAACATTCCCAAGCAGTACCCTTAAAAATAAAGCAAACAAAATAAATAATTTAAAGTGATCCTAGCTTTAAGGTAACCCCTCTTTTTAATTATCCCCAACAGAGTCGCCAATTCTGTAATACGGTGAGAGAACTGACTTTTGAAAAATATGCGGAGAGCAAGAGTCGCCATCGACTTTTATTTTACCCAATCGAAGAGGCAAAAAGAACAGGAAAGGCCTTTGAAAGATTTTGAGTTCGGGGGGTAAGTTATACAAAGGGAAGGTGTAAGCACCCTTTGTATCCATGGGCTCTTAATTGCTTTGCTCACTTTGAAATATTTGTTTTGTTTGAAAAGGAGGTGCCAAAAGGCAAAGTTTTTATTCTTGTGTCAGTCCACAAGAATATTTTTGAAAGTTTGATTTGAAAAGAGTTTTTTGATGAGCAAGCAAATAAGAGATACTTACCCTAGAATTAAGTCTTTCTTGTTCTTTAAGTCTTAAGGGAAAGAGACTATCCATATCATTCGGGGTAGGAAGTCCTTTTATTGGATGTAAGGGACAATGAAGGGTCATCGAGAAATATCGTTCGCCATAAGACTATCCATACCATAAAGAGGGTAGGAAGACTCAGGGAAGGATATAATAGTCATTTTAGGCAACCAATGAGGACACCTTAGCATTTGAAAGGGACAATCACCATTAATCGTAGGCAACATCGAGGGGCAAGATCATTTTTATTTAGGCAACTTCGAAGGGACTTATGATCTTCTTATGATGATAATGCACTGAGGGCAACATTGCTAAGGCATCCTCGTATTCGAGGGACTTGACTATTTTTTAAATCGAAAGGCAACATAAGAAAGGTTACCTTAAAGGTGTGTGTGTGCCACAATCAAGTGATTCAGTTCGGATATTTTTATCTTGTAAAGTTAGTGATTCTAAATTTAATTCATGGTTTTCACTCCCTAAATTACTAACCACGCAGTTTAAATACAATTAATAATAGAAGAAAATAAAGCAGTTATAGGGTGCGGAAAGTAAAAGCATAAAAAATAAAGGTCCTAATTACTATTACATCAAAATAGAATAAATGACCTATACACCTTCTAATATTTAAATAACAGAAATTAAATAATTAAATAAATGGCATAATTAAATAAAAGGCAAAATTAAAATGAAGGCGGAATTAAATAAAAGGGAAAAATAATAAAAAAAGGTACATGCGACAATCAAGGGAATATGAGGTGAGAAGAGAATTGCGTTTGAAGAAATTCAATGTTTGATTACAAAGGGGTAAACCTAAACCTTAAAGGTTAATGGGCAACACCTACCTTAAGGTTTCTAGGGTGATAAGTCTTAAGTCTTAATGGTTAACCTAAAAATAAAATTATGGTTAAAAATTAATAAACCTAAACATAAATTATTCAACCTAATTACCCTAATTAATAAAGTTAAAGACTAATTATAAACCTAATTGATTATTAATCTAAAAACAAAATTTAAATTAGAACTAATTATTAACCTAATTAAAATTATTAAATCTAAACATAAAACACAATTTTATTGAAAAACTTAATTTTATTAATTAAAATAAATTTTGTTATTTTTATAAAAAAAAGATTTTTAATTTTGAAAAGAATTAATTAAAAGGGTTTTTAGTAAAAAAAAGATAAAATAAAGAAAAGAGTTAAAATAAAATAAAATAAATAAATAACAAAATTAAAAAAACCTGGTGCTTTGATCCATAGTGGGTCGCTCAGGGAAGACCATGGTGAGCCTACGCATCCTGAAACGTTAGATCTGAAGCTGGAGAGATCTAAGGGCACCATATGAGGGTGCATCGTAGGTCTGCTGGAAGATATGGCGTTGGATCTGTAGGACAGAGGTAACAAACAAATTTGTAAAACATAATATGTTGGACCTGGGGATTGAACCCAGGATCCTTTGGTTACCACACCGCACGCGTCACCGCCTGTACCACAATCACAAGTTGATAACAAACCAATAGAAAAATATATTATAAATAAACGCGTTAGTGATAGAGTAAAACGACATGTCAAACCGTGGGTCCCCTTTTTCTTGGACTGGCCAATCACGTGGGAGAGAAACCTCGGACTTAATGATTGGCCATTAGGGATGCAACATGTGTGGTCAGACAGTCTCCTCCCTTATTCATCTTCTCTTTCCCATGCACCTGCGGAAATTCTTGCGAATTCAGCCACGCCTTTACCTGCGGATTTTTCCGCAGGTTCTTCTTCCTCCATAGCCACAATTTGAGACCTGGGAAATCAACACGAACAGGAACCAAATGCTACCCAGATCTACTATTTAGGACTCTAGGAATCCAATGGTGGTATTTTCAAGTTCTGAGAACGCTTGTACAAAGAGATTCGAAGAACAAACCTTAAAAGCCCTAACAATGGTGATCTTTCATTCTTGCATAGAAACTTGCATATTCTTGCATAGAAACTTGCACACAATAGCTCTTAACGACTTTAAACATCAACATGAACATGAATGTATGCTTATAAGTCATTTTATTTGCATGAATTAAAAGTTTGAGTCTTAAAAAAACAAGTGCAAACCGTGAGTTTAAAGAGAGTGATTCAAGATGTCTCACGCTTCAGTGATGAATGGGATATGCTCTTGAGACCTTCAGGGATTGAATCGAATGCTTTCTTGTCCTTGAATGGTCCTGGAACGAATCATGCAAGTTTTGCCCTAGTTCTTGAAATTTTGCAACCTTGAACCCATGCTCTTGCCCTCCTTTTTCTTTCTGCCCTATGCTGAGTTTGTTGTGCTTATATATGGGAGAATTAGGGTTAATAGTTTAGGAAACAATCACTTGATTTGAATGGAGAAATTTGATTTAGAAAATATCAACAAAATCTTTCTATTTTTGTTTTATTATTTCAATCTCTTCTCACGGTTCCTTGGCTCCCATGATTGATATTGAAGTGATTAAATATTTGGTGAATGATTTAATAAAATTTATTTCATTAAAATTTGATTTTATTTGATTTAATGTGAATTTAAATGAATAAAATCAAATGTAAATAAAATAAAAATCATGAAATAAAATTTATATGGCCAATGGACTCCTTTTGTGCTTAATATCACGTGGGAAGTTCAAACATTGAGCCCCATTTGAAGAAAAATCAAGATTACACAATGTTGGTTTCATGCACTTTTCTCCAAAATTGCTCAACTTCGACCCTGCGTATCTCTCTCTTAATTTTAACCCTATGAAGTTGTACTTGATCATTTTAGAAAGCTTAGAGTGTCCTCTAAATGACCCTTTTGGAAAAAATTACTTTTTGTTGACCTTCAAAAGGACCTATAATATTCTAGCTCATATATCTCAAATGGTGCATTTCTTGAACTTGGGCCCAACATCAAAGTTATATAGAATTGAATTTCCTTGAGAATGAGCTTTGGTTGGGGAATTTTTGATGAAGTATGAGAGACTTATGGCTAGTCAAAATTCAGTCGACTTTATGTCCAAAACCCTAATTTAGAAACTTTGAGTTTTGTTGATTTCTGAACATTCCATGAAAAATCATGATCAACCCTTGATCAAATGATGAATGTTACTTCAAAATGTTGCTGTTGACCAAAAATCAGGAATTTTGACTGTGATTTGACCATAGTTGACTTTTAGGTCAAACTAGTCGATTGTTGACTGTTTGAGCCATTGATATTTAGATGAGCTTGAGCATGAAAATATAGAGGGAAAATATTGGGGTATGACACAAGTTAAATTGTCTTTTTCTCTTAGCACTATTAAATTTACTTCTACTTTTGAATTTATCCACTTTGATACATGGGGGCCCATTTCGCCCTCATATATCCATAGTCATAGTTACTTTATAACTGTTGTAGATGACTATTCACGACACATTTGGACTTTCCTCATGAAATCCGAAGCTGAAGCTAGCACACTCATCAAGCAATTCATTACAATGATTCAAACTCAATTCGACAAGCATGTTAAACAAATTTGTTAAGATAATGGCCAAGACTCCTCATTCTTGATTACTACAAAGCAAACTCATATTAGATCAACGAGCATGCGTAGAAACACCTGAAAAAAATATATCTTGAGCCCTTATGTTCCAATCTCATTTCCAAAAAATATTTTGGAATATCGCGATCACCATGATGTATATCTCATCAATCGTCTACCTTCTCCTATTATAAATGCCAAAACTCCATACCAACTACTTCATAGAATTCGTCCTTCCTAAAACAACATAAAGGTTGATGGTTTTCTTGTATATGCTTCCACTCTTTTGCAAGGACGCCAAAAACTCGACCCTCGAGCTTTAAAATGTATCTTTTTTGGCTTCAAATAAGTCACCAAAGGCTTCATAGTCATGAATCTATCCACACGGGAAATTTTCATCGGCATAAAAATTGTTTTTCATGAACGTGGCTTTCCTTTTACAACTCCTCCTATAATTAATCCACCACACCACTCTAAAATTCTTGACTATAACCTTCCCTTCCTTGACACTCCTGAAAATAACACACATCTTGCATTTCTTCCATCTACATCCCAATATTAAACTACCACTCCTATTCATTCAACACCTTCACCATCTCTTCCTCCATATATGGACACTACCATTGATCTCCAATATACCACCTATTGTCTCCCATGTCTCTAACAGAACCATTCAAAAACCTAAACATGTTACAAATTATGTCTATAATAATTTCTCCTCTTCTCAACAACCATCTACCACCCAATATCTTATTGAACATTACCTCAATATCAACCACCTCCCATATAGCTCCACTCACTACCTTAATTCCATATTTTGGGACACATAACCCACTACGATCAAGCAAGTTTCACAACACAATTGTTTGACTCAAGCTATGTGTGTTGAATTACAACCCTAACAAGACAACGAGACTAGGATTATGATACCTTGTCTTTCAACTATAATTCTAGGGGCAAGTGGGCTCCAAATTTTGAAGGATTTTACGTTGTTAAGAAAGTCGTCTCTGGAGGTGCATCAATTCTTAAAACTATGGATGGTGAGTTCATAAACCACAAGCGCTCTGTTGGCTCAATCTCAACAATATCCTTACAAACGATCCTATTCTAGACTCACCTAAGGACATGACAAATGTTCCTTTCAAACAAAAATCCCCAATAATTCTAAAGTCTGCTCCTTTTATTGCAAAACTGGGCATTTAGTTGATTCATGCTACTTCAAGCTTGGTTTTCCCCCATGTTTTTGCTTCAATGACAGAGCAATCTCCACCGACAATGTTGCCACCGACAATGAACAAATCTTTATCTACTAATGCGAACAATGAGTATGGCAAAGTGGAAATATCTTCAACAATGTACAAAAATCTCGTAACTTTACTTCAACAATATGAATCATCACATTCCTATGATTAACACATCATAAACACATCTTCATCATGTTTGCAACACTTTCTCAAGCACACTAATGTAAGTTCCCATAACCATAATTGGATTCTTGAAACTGGCACAACAAATCACATATGTTCTTCACTCAACCTTTTTTATTCATATCATTGCATGCATCCTATTAACATCAATTTACCTAATTGTTTAAGCATAACTTCGAATATATGTGTTACTGTTCAATAAAATGATAACGTCATTTTCCATCATGAGGTATATGTTCGAACATCTACTTGTAACCTAATCTCTGCTAACAATAGATGCAAAAGCTTGTTTTTTTTTACCATTATTCTTGCACAATTCAGGGATTACATCCGCTGAAGACGATTGGGCTTGCTGAAGTGCTTAATTACTTGTATATTTTGAATCATACACCTTATGTACCTTTATGTTACAATCTAGATAGTAATCTTGTCAAATGTAATACTCAAACTTTGAATACATTTAGTCTTTGGCACCATAGAATGGGCCACCCTTCACACAATGTGATCAGGTGTCGCGCGGGGATCAGAAACGAGTATTTTGTAAAATGTAGTACAACGACAATGGCTCGAGTCGTATCGCAAGGATTCTTGATTTTATTAACTAAAAGCAAAGTCGAAATTGGGGGGATTGGTTTGGGTTCGATTTAGAAAAAACGCTTAAAATAAGTGATTCTGAAAATAAGCTGTTTTGAAAAAGTGATTATGGAAATAAGCCAATCTACTGAATCAGTTCCTACTATCATCGATTATCATAATTTTAATTCCCTAAGCGGATTTTCTATTCCTATTTGGATACAAACTCAATGACAAGCGTGGTGAGGTTCGTGAGATGTATGATCCTATTGTCCGGATTAAGCAAACGGAATAAATTTCATGGCTTAAGCAAACATGATTGATCAGGCACAAAAACGAATTAAGCAAATGATTCGTGTCTAGATTAGGATCATACAATCAACCAAATTTAATCAATATATTTCATGTAATTGAATTAAGCATACAAGAACACAAAATATCATCGAAAGGAATTAAACTAGAATTAACATTATAGTAAGCTCAAGTATTGGAACCTGAATTACAGCAGATCGACTCAAAAGCGATTAGTTCTCCATGAGTTCTTCAAACCTCTCAATCCAAAATCGTGAACAGTGTATGGAAAATGAACAGTATGCGGCTGCCCCCTGAGGGGAAATAGTACAACCCGTTTTACAAACCAATTGGGTCAAACATACGACCCAGGCCCAAAACTAATGACCCGAAACTTAAATAAAGTATTGCTGCAACTTCAACGAATTTTCTGTCCCTGCTACAGTCCGATTCTGACTTTGACTCCAACATAAGAATTGTATCTCTTTCTCTTAGCTTTCCGTCGATTATTAGAACTCCTCAATCGGACTCTTGGAACTCCAGTTATGATTGTTCCCGTGCAGACTGCTAAAGCTGAAAATTAAATACGAAAATCAAATAACAATAAAAATAAATTAAAATATAAAAACATTATAAAATACAAAAATAAGACAAGCAAACCATGGAAATGTATAAGTACAAACGTAGAGGAATGTGCATCAAAATGCACTGATCACAATGTATTAAAAATTATACAACAAAATGATCCATGAGTACATGATATTACTGATTTTAATTGTGATTGATGTCACTTTCCAAACAAGTTAAATTTTATTTTCCTCTTAGCACTATTAAATCTACTTCTACTTTTGGATTTATCCACTTTGATACATGGGGGCCCTTTTCACCCACATATATCCATGGTCATAGTTACTTTATAGCTGTTGTAGATGATTATTTACGACACATTTGGATTTTCCTCATGAAATCCAAAGCGTAAGCTATCACACTCATCATGCAATTCATTACAATGATTCAAACTCAATTCGACAAGCATGTTAAACAAATTTGCTAAGATAATCACCAAGAGCTCCTAATGCTTGATTACTACAAAGCAAAATCATATTAGATCAACGAGTATGCGTCGAAACACCTCAACAAAATGTATCTTGAGCCCTTATGTTCCAATCTCATTTCCAAAAAATATTTTGGAATATCATGATCACCATGATGTATATCTCATCAATCGTCTACCTTCTCCTGATATAAATGCCAAAACTCCATACCAACTACTTCATGGAACTCTTCCTTCCTACAAAAACATAAAGGTTGATGCTTTTCTCGTATATGCTTCCATTCTTTTGCAAGGACGCCAAAAACTCACCCTCGTGCCTCAAAATGTATCTTTCTTGGCTTTAAATAAGTCACCAAAGGCTTCATAGACATGAATCTATCCACACGGGAAATTTTCATCAGCATAAACATTATTTTTTATGAACGTGGCTTTCCTTTTACAACTCCTCCTAGAATTAATCCTCCACACCACTCCAAAATTCTTGACTATAACCTTCCCTTCCTTGACACTCCTAAATATAACACACATCCTGCATTTCCTCCATCAACATCTCAACCATCAACTACCACTCCTATTCATCCTACACTTCACCATCTCCTCCTCCATACATGGACACTACCATTGATCACCAATCTACCAATAATAACACACAATCCCCCATACGACCTATTGTCTCCCGTGTCTCTAAGAGACCCATTCAAAAACCTAAACATGTTACAAGCTATGTCTATAATAATTTCTTCCATTCTCAACAACAATCTACCACCCTTTATCTTATTGAACATTACCTCAATATCAACCACCTCCCACATAGCTCTACTCACTACCTTCATTCCATAATTTGGGACACAAAACCCACTACCTTCAAGCCATTTTCACAACACAAATGTTTGACTCAAGCTATGTGTGTTGAATTATAAGCCTTACAAGATAACAAGATTGGGATTATGAGACCTTGTCTTTTAACTCTAATTCAGGGGCAACTGGGATCCTAATTTTGAAGGACCATACGTTGTTAAGAAAGTCGTCTCTAGAGGTGCATTAATTCTTAAAACTATGGATGGTGAGTTCAGAAACCACAAGCGTTCTCTTAGCTCAATCTCAACAATCTCCTTACAAACGCTCCTACCCTAGACTCACCTAAGGACGTGACAAACCTTCCTTTCAAACAAAAAGCCCCTATAATTCTAAAGTCTGCTCCTTTTGTGGAAAAACTGGGCATTTAGTTGACTCATGCTACATCGAGCATGGTTTTCCTCCAAGTTTCTGCTTCAATGACAAAGCAATTTCAATCAATAATGTTGCCACCGATACTGAAACAATCTTCATCTACCAATGCCAATGATGAAGATGGCAAATTGGAAATTTCTTCAACAATGTACGAAATTCTTGTAGATTTACTTCAACAATATGAATCATCATATTCCTCTGATTAAAACATCATCAACACATCTTCATCATGTTTGCAACACTTTCTCAATCACACTAATGTAAGTTCCCATAACCACAATTGGATTCTTGACACCGGCACAACAAATCACTTATGTTCTTCCCTCAAACTTTTTTATTCATATCATTGCATGCATCCTATTAACATCAAGTTACCTAATGGTTCAAGCATAACTTTGAATTTATGTGTTACTATTCAATTAAATGATCACCTCATTCTTCATCATGAGGTATATGTTTGAACATTTACTTGTAACTTAATCTCTGCACCATAACTCTCTGCTAACAATAGATAAAAGCTTGTTTTTTTACCATTGTTCTTGCACAATTCAAGAACTACATCCGCTGAAGACGAATGGGCTTGCTAAAGTTCTTAACTACATGTATATTTTTAATTAGACACCTTATGTACCTTTATGTTACCATCTAGATAGTTATCTTGTCAAATGTATTACTCAGACATCGAATAAATTAAGTCATTGGCACCACAAAATGGGCCACCCATCACACAATGTATTGAAAATTATACAACATAATGATCCATGTGTACATGATATTACTGATTTTATTTGTAATTAATATCACTTTACCAAACAAGTTAGATTGTCTTGTCTACTTAGCACTATTAAATATATTTCTACTTTTGAACTGATCCACTTTGATACACGGGGGCCCTTTTCACCCTCATATATCCATGGTCATAGTTACTTTCTAACTGTTGTAGATGACTATTCACGACACACTTGGATTTTCCTCATGAAATCCAAAGCTGAAGCTAGCACACTCATCATGCAATTCATTACAATGATTCAAACTCAATTCGACAAGCATGTTAAACAAATTTGCTAAGATAATGCCAAGATTTCCTCATGCTTGATTACTACGAATCAAGGCATATTAGATCAACGAACATGCGTCGAAACATCTAAACAAAGTGTATCTTGAACCCTTATGTTCCAATCTCATTTCCCAAAAATATTTTGGAATTTTGCGATCACTATGATGTATATCTCATCAATCGTCTACCTTCTCCTGTTATAAATTCCAAAATTCCATACCAACTACTTCATGTAACTCTTCTTTCCTACAACAACATAAAGGTTCATGGTTGTCTCGTATATACTTCCACTCTTTTGCAAGGACGCCAAAAACTTGACCCTCGTGCTTTAAAATTTATCTTTCTTGGCTTTAATTAAGTCACCAAAGGCTTCATAGTCATGAATCTATCCACAGGGGAAATTTTCATCAGCATTAATATTGATTTTTATGAACGTGGCTTTCCTTTTACAACTCCTCCTAGAATTAATCCTCCACACCAATCCAAAATTCTTGACTATAACCTTTTCTTCCTTGACACTCCCAAAAATAACACACATACTACATTTCTTCCATCTACATCCCAACAAGCAACTACTAATCCTATTCATCCTACACCTTCAGCATCTCTTCCTCCAAACATGGACACTAACACTGATCCCTAATCTACCAACAATAACACAAAAATCCCCCATACCACCTAGTATCTTCCGTGTCTCTAATAGAATCAATCTACCAACTATGTCTATAATAATTTCTTCCATTCTCAACAACAATCTACCACCCATTATCTTATTGAACATTACCTCAATATCAACCACCTCCCACATAGCTCTACTCACTACCTTCATTCCATAATTTGGGACACATAACCCACTACCTTCAAGCAAGTTTCACAACACGAATTTTTGACTCAAGCTAGGTGTGTTGAATTACAAGCCTACAAGGCAACGAGACTAAGGTTATGATACCTTTTCTTTCAACTCTATTTCAGGGGCAAGTGGACTCCTAATTTTGAAGGACCATACGTTGTTAAGAAATTCTTCTCTGGAGGTGCATTAATTCTTAAAACTATGGATGGTGAGTTCAGAAACCACAAGCGTTCTCTTAGCGCAATCTCAACATTCTCATTACAAACGCTCCTACCCCCAAGTTTCTACTTCAATTATAAAGCAATTTCAACCAACAATTTTACCATCGATACTGAACAAATCTTCATATACCAATGTCAACAATGAAGATGGAAAACTGGAAATTTCTTCAACAATGTACAAAATTCTTTTAGCTTTACTTCAACAATATGAATCATCACATTCCTCTAATCAACATATCATCAACACAACTTCATCAGGTTTGCAACACTTTCTTAATCACACTAATGTAAGTTCCCATAACCACAATTTGATTCATGACACCGGCACAAAAAAATCACATATGTTCTTCACTCAACCTTTTTTAATCATATCATTTCATGCATCCTATTAACATCAAGTTACCTAATGGTTTAAGCATAACTTCGGATATATGTGTTATTGTTCAATTAAATGATCACCTCATTCTTTATCATAAGTTATATGTTCATACATTTACTTGTAACTTAATTTATGCACCATAATTATCTGCTAACAATATATGCAAGCTTGTTTTTTACCATTATTCTTGTACAATTCAGGAACTACATCTGCTGAAGACGATTGGGCTTGCTACAGTGCTTAATTACTTGTATATTTTAAATCAGACACCTTATGTACCTTTATGTTACCATCTAGATAGTAATATTGTCAAATGTAATACTCAAACTTTGAATAGATTTTGTCTTTGGCACCATAGAATGGGCCAACCTTCACACAATGTATCGAAAATTATACAACAAAATGATCCATGTGTACATGATATTATTGATTTTATTTGTGACTGATGTCACTTTACCAAACAAGTTAAATTGTCTTTACCTCTTAGCACTATTAAATTTAATTCTACTTTTGAATTGATCCACCATAATTACCTCTGAAGCTATCTCACTCATAATGTAATTCATTATAATGATTCAAACTTAATTCGACTAACATGTTCAACAAATTCGCTAAGATAATGGCCAAGATTTCCTCATACTTGATTACTACAAATCAAAGGCACATTAGCTCAACGAACATGTGTCGAAACACCTCAACAAAATGTAGCTTGAGCCCTTATGTTCCAATCTCATTTCCTAAAAATATTTTGGAATTTCGCGATCACCATGATGTATATCTCATCAATCGTCTACCTTCTCATGTTATAAATTCCAAAACTCCATACCAACTACTTCATGGATCTCCTCCTTCCTACAACAACATAAAGGTTGACGGTTGTCTCGTATATGCTTCCACTCTTTTGCAAAGACGCCAAAAACTCGACCCTCGTGCTTCAAAATGTATCTTTCTTGTCTTCAAATAAGGCACGAAAGGCTTCATAGTCATGAATCTATCCACACGGGAAATATTCATCAGCATAAACATTGTTTTTATGAACTTGTCTTTCCTTTTACAACTCCTCCTAGAATTAATCATCCACACCACTCTAAAATTCTTGACTATAACTTTCCCTTCCTTGACACTCCCGAAAATAACACACATCCTACATTTCTTCCATCCACATCCTAACCATCAACTATCACTCCTATGTATCCTACATCATCACCATTTCCTCCTTTATACATGGACACTACCACTAATCCCCAGTCTACAAACAATAACATTTAATCCCCCATACCACCTTTTGTCTCTAGTGTCTCTAACAAAACAATTCAAAAACTTAAACATGTTACAAACTATGTCTATAATAATTTCAGCTCTTCTCAACAACCATATACCACCCATTATCTTATTGAACATTACCTGAATATCAACCACCTCCCACATAAACTCCACTCACTACCTTCATTCCATAATTTGGGACACATAACCCACTACCTTCAAGCAAGCTTCACAACACGAATGTTTGACTCAAGCTATGTGTGTTGAATTACAAGCCTCGCAAGGCAACGAGACTGGGATTATGATACCTTGTCTTTCAACTCTAATTCTAGGGGCAAGTGGGATCCTAATTTTGAAGGACCAAACATTGTTAAGAAAGCCGTCTCTGGCGGTGCATTAATTCTTAAAACTATGGATGGTGAGGAGCTCTCACGTCATGTAATGCTGATGTAGTCAAGAAATACTTCTCCAAGAAAATTAAAAAACATCTCGCTAAGTTGAAAACCCAAAAAGCAGACTTAGGAAAACATGAGCGTCTCGGTGGACTGAAAACCTAAAAGGGTGGTCTAGGCAAAAATTATAGACATAAATAGAAATAAATTATCCCGGTAGATTTAAAACTCGAAAGGGCAATCTAGGCAAAAGTTAGGGATTCATGGAAAGTAACTTCATCTGATAAGACTTTATTGTTAGCAACAATCTTCATTAGAAAATGCTTAACATTTCTCAACCGAAGTCTCGTATCAGGGATTCAAAGTTGTTAGGGAGAATAAGTTCATTGTATTTCAATGCATCTTTTTCCACAGATTTACCATTTTCCAAACTTTGTAATCATCTGTGGAGACTTGCCATCTACATACTACCATTCTAAGTTTGAGCCTTTTATCCATTTCTTTGCAATATTAATTCTTCCTTCTTTACAAAATTTCATTTATTATTGATAGTAATATTTGAAATAGAAAAGTTTAAAATAACAATTATGCTTTTGAAAATTACAAAACTATTTTACTTTGACTTATGAATTTGCCAAAAGGAATAAAAAAACATTTGTTCCGATGAACAGTCAAATCTGAAAGTGTTGATCTTGGTGTTCTCCATCATTTTTTCCATGTTTGAAGTACATGGACGTTTGCATCAGTTTGCAATGTGATCCTTATGATCCTGCAAATTTTGTTGGAGATTTGGTTGTAAGTTTTCCCGGTTGGTGATCCTCAGTGAAGCGGGCATAATGTGCTTTCCCCAGTCTCATCTGGAGGATGTTTGGTGTTTATCCCAACATATATATCTCGTTTTCAAGTCTAAATTCTTTTCTTTTGTATCTCAACAGATAAGCTCATTTTATGACAGGACTTCACTTCCTTGAAGATTTCGATTATAGTTTGATTTAGGCATGCTTGGACGAACACCAGTGTGTCTCGATCGTTCCGAGTTAATCTTTGTGTTTGTTTTGGAAGCATATTCATCACAACATGCATAAACCATTAGTCAGCATTCATTACGCATAGTCGAACTCTTGTTTTACGCTCATTTTGCATTAACTCTTTTGGTTTGGCTTATCTTAGATTAGAATTTGTGTTTTATCAATTACCTCTTTCCATTAGAAAGTCTCTTTTAAGAAGAAAAATACCCTTTCTTTCAATTCAACACTTAGTACATTCCTCGTGCAAGAACAATATTTCAATGTTCCCGTTCAGCGCATTTATCTGAATAGAACAACTCCAGTGATTTATATCCATGCCAGAACAGGTCTTACTTCAAAGTTTCTTTCCAGTTCATTCTTGGATTGAACTTTGATCCCTAGCTGCTGCTTTAGGAAGCTTATGAAAGTTTGAGCATTTATTTTGCACACAAATATCTTTCAAGAAGGATTATATTACTTTTTGAGAAGGTGGGATGATTCCCCTGCGAAGATTTTTTACTGGACAGAAATGTCGTCTCTGATATAGCCCTGACATGTTTTGATTGACAGCAAATGGCGAGTCCCTTTAGCGAAAACAATTTGCACTCAATCCTTTTCTCAAGTGGAACATTGATTAAAGAAGAAGGTGATCCCTATTCTTAGCAGAAGCTTTTTATTCTCATTAGTGTATCGTCGTCCATTGAGTAGGCATGTCTTACAAATTTCTACTTTCATCTATTGAGCTAGTAGCTTACTGACATTCATCGAGTTAGTATCATTATGATTGTTGCCTTCAACAATGAGCTGGAATTATAATGTAATTTTGAATGTTGACCTCCATCTATTGATTTGATGCTACCTATGTCTCTACCACCATCCATTGAGTTGGTATCATTATGATCGCTGCCTTCAACTATGAGTTGGCACTTTGATACAATTTTGAAGGTTCACCTCCATCTATTGAGTTGATGTTACTTGTTTCTTTTACCGTCAACTATTGAGTCAGTATTTCTTGCAATTTTCTGTACCTCCATCCATTGAGTTGGTAGCATACCTTCAACTATTGATTCGATAGGTTATCGTCATCCATTGAGGCGATAAACCTAATCTGCTTCTACCTTCAACCATTGAGTTGGTAGTTTACTGCCAACTATTGAGTTGGTAATTCTTTTTCCTTACCTTCAACAATCGAGTTGGTAGTTTACCTTCAACTATTTGAGTCGGTAATTCTGATTACTTTTACGTTCAACTATTGAGTCGGTAGCTTATCGTCAACTATTGAGACGATATTCCTAATCTCCTTTCCTACCTTCACCTATCGAGTTGGTAGTGTGTTGATATCCATGAATCAGTACATCTCATTCTTTTATGCTTCTCCTCTTGGTTCATTCTCCCCAGTAGAGTTGAAGATTCTCCTTTCCCAAGTGGACTCGATCTTTTCTTTCCAGTGGTGTCTTGTTTCCCTCTCGTGGAGATCATACCCATTACATGCATTCATAAGCATCTCATGGCATCTTAGGGATAAAAGTCGTGTACTTTATATTTAAGTCCCTTCAATCACGTCGAGACAAAGATTTCAATATTCACATCTCCGGATAGAAGAAACTTAAATAGGGGCATGTTAGGGACCAAATAGTACTAATTTTCATATATTGTTTTTGGTCCCTTTAACCACTTTTTACTCAACAATCACACTTTTATTCTTACAATTTAATAATTTTGCAATTTTGTTCATTTTAGTTCATTTGAATTGTTATTTCACATGTTTGTTAGTTTTGTAGCGTTTTTAAAGTTTGAAGCTCATGGAAGCAAAGGGGAATTACTTGAAGACTTGGATTAGCAAAATAAGAGTTGATGAGGCCAGTTTGCCCCGCAAACACCCTTGGTGCCGCAACCTGCAAAAATCCCAACTGCTCTTGGTTTTTGGCTGGATTCTGATGTGGCAGGAAATGAAGTGTTTGTGCCGCAAACACTCTTGGCGCCGCAAACACTGCGAAACAAAACTTCTCTTTTTCTTTAGTTGGTCTGCCACTTGTCATTAGTTTTTTATCTTTTTGAATGTGGACAGTTAGTACGAATTTTGGGGGCTAATTTAGATAAGGGGGAAAGAGAACCAAAGACTATTCTATTCTATTTATTGTGAACCAAACATTGAGGCTAGGGTTTTGGGAGAGAAAAGAACAACTTTGTGAGAGATTGATGTTCTTAGCTTCTTCTTCATTCTTCTTGCTGTCAACCATGGTGATGAGTAGCTAAATCCCACTTTGACAAGATTGGAGGTAGTAGCTATCCTTGTTAACTATGTATTTTCTCTAGCACTTTGTATGAACTTCATTAGTATTGAAATGGATGAATGTTGTTGTTTTATCTTTATATTTAGATTTGATTTATGATTGAGAAATATATTTCAAGTCTTGGTCTACAACATTTTATCAAGTAGTGAATAAATGCTAGAGATAGATTTATTTGCCACTTTTCTATTTGTATCAAACAATCAAGATTAGTATATTGATAGTTAGAGTGAGGGATCATCTAAAGATTAATATATTAACTTTCACAACCTTGTTTAGACATAAACATTGTTGAGAGGATACTAGAACATTGTCACTGCTATTGAAGTTATGCATTAGTTGTTAAAGTCACATAGAAGATAGGAATAGTGAAACCACAACCAATCTTGTCATCATTTTATTATTGAAACAAGTTTTAGTTTAATGTCTTATAATTGTCTTAATTAGAACAAATAGCGATTCAAAACAAAACAACTTTGTTACCTTCTGAACTTACAATAACAGTAGCTATAGAACGGCGGTAATATCACCCAATCTCTGTGGATACGATATAAAAATATTTGCCTTGAAAATACTATTCAACAAATTGGCGCCGTTGCCGGGGATTGGCGTTTGATATTGCAAGCATTGCAATAGTTCATTGTTTTAAGTTTGTTACTTTATTCTTAATTCTTTTGCGTTTCACTTGGTTTGCTAGTTTTGTAGATTCTCGTGTATGCGGGAAAAAGCTACCGAAGAGCAATTTCATTTCGACCCCGAAATTGAAAGAACACTCCGAAAGCTAAATAGCAAGACACGAAGAAGAAGGAAGTTAGCCCAAGAGAAGCGACAAAGAGAAGAGGCGTCTACTTCGTCTAACAATCAAATTGAAGAAGTAGTTGTAGAGACTTTTGAAGGAGACATGGCGGGTGTTGTTCCAACCGAAATGTCCGCCAATAGTCCAAGACGCACCGCCCAATTTGCACGCAATGCTCAAGGTGGAGCAAATACGGAGATGAAGACCGGAATCCTCCAACTTGTTTATGCAAATCCAGTCACGGAATGGATCATGAGGATCCTTTCGCACATCTCACCAAATTTTATGAGATTGCGGGTTCAACGGGAGTCGATGCGGCGAATGAAGAATCATTGTTCAAGAGACTATTTCCACACTCATTACTTGGGAAAGCCAAAGAATGGTATCTTGATCAATTACCAAATGTGATGACGGATTGGAATCTATTGGAAGAAAAATTTTTAGAGCGTTATTTTCCTCAATCCCGATTCATGGAGGCAAAAACGGCAATCGCAGTTTTCAATCAAGGAAGCAACGAGTCCTTAAATGATGCTTGGGAAATATTCAAATCCATGCTCAGAAAATGCAAGGGTCATGGTTTTGATGATCTCACACAAATTCACATCTTCCGCAATGGACTTCAACCGGTGCACAAGACACTTTGGGATGCTATCGCGGGTGGCTCTCTAATGTCAAAAAGCGCGGAGGATGCAATAATGATAATCGATCGTATGGCACTCAATGATATCCAAACTCAACATGATAGGAGTCCATCACAAAGAAAGCCGGGTGTTCTTGAATTAAACACCAATGATGCCATCCTTGCTCAAAACAAGATTCTCTCTCAACAAGTTGAGTTACTCACTAAGCAAATGTCGAAGCTTCCACAACAAATGAAGGAAATTCATGGGATGCAAATGACTTCTCACGTAGCAAGTTGTGAACTTTGTCAAGGTGACCATCCTACCGGGTTTTGTCCTCCTCCCGAGGGTGAAGAAGTGAATTATGTCAACAATCAAAATCAAGGTTATCAAAGGCAACCTCCGCCTCACAACAATCCTTACCAAAGAAACAACCAAGGATTTCAACCCTCAATATTCAACCATCAACACTATCAACATCAAAGTCCTTATCAAATTCCAAACCCTCAAGGTCAAGGTCAACGATCTCAAGGCGGGAGCTCAAAATTGGAAGACACTCTTACACAGTTCATGCAAGCATCCATGGCTAATCAAAGGAGTAATGAAGCGGCCATAAAGAATCTTGAAAATCAAGTGGGTCAACTTGCAAAGCAATTGTCCGAGCAACAATCGGGAGCATCCTTTTCCGCCAACACCCAAACCAATCCAAAGGAACATTGCAAAGCCATTGTTACAAGAAGTGGGAGGAAGGTGAATAACGGTGTGAATGAAGAGGTTATAGTGGAAGATGATGAGGAAGTAATAGTTGAAGAGGAAGAAGTGGAAGTGATAGTTGAAAATGAGGGAGAAAAGAGTGAGGAAAAGATAAAGGAAGAATTAGTTGAAAAAGAGAGGAAAGAAAAAGAAGAAAGTGAGAAAAACAACAAAAATGTGAAGAGGAATAAAAAGAGAGATGAACAAAAGAGCACAATCCCATCCCAACACTTACCATACCCACATGCCAAATCAAGGACGGATAATGCAAGGCAATACGCTAGGTTTATGGATATTTTCAAACAACTTCAAGTGAATATCCCATTTTCCGAAGCGTTAGAACAAATGCCAAAATATGCGAAGTTCATGAAGGACATTCTCACCAAGAAAAAGAGGTATTCGGAAGAGGAGACTATTCTACTTGATGCTCGTTGTAGTGCCATAATCCAAAACACACTACCAAAGAAAGAAGCCGATTCGGAACGTGTTACTTTGCCGGTTACAATCGGAGGTCATTACATAGGTAACAGTTTGGTTGATTTGGGCTCAAGTATTAATTTAATTCCATTTTCTATCATCAAGAGATTGGGAAACATAGAGATGAAGCCAACCCGAATGACTTTGCAACTAGCCGATAAGTCTTTCACCTCTCCTTACGGAGTTGCGCAAGACATGCTAGTCAAAGTGGATAAATTTTTGTTCCCGGTAGATTTTGTGGTAGTTGATATGGAAGAAGACCGTGATGTACCATTGATACTTGGAAGACCTTTCATGAAAACAGCCCGGATGATGATCGACATAGACGATGGTCTCATGAAGGTGAGAGTGCAAGATATAGAAGTCACTTTCAATCTCTTTGAATCAATGAAGCATCCCAAGGATAAACATGATACATTTCGAGTCGATGCTACCGAAGAGGAGATCAAGGAGGTTGCTAATCAAGTTCACATATCTAGTCCTTTGGAAAGATCTCTCATAGGAGCATACAATGTCTTATCCGAGATTGAAGAAAAAGAAATGGAAGCATTCTTGAATGAGTTGGAATCTTGTGGGGAGATTGATCATAATGAAGAAAAAGTAGAAGAGTTAAATGCGGAGAAGAAAGTGGAAGAATCAAAACTAGAGTTGAAAATGTTGCCATCCCATTTGAAGTATGTTTTTCTTGGTGATAACTTCACTAAGCCGGTGATCATTAGTAATTCTTTGTCTACTAAAGAGGAGAAGCGTTTAATTGGCGTGTTAAAGAAGCATGAAGGTGCACTAGGGTGGGTTTTATCCGATTTGAAAGGTATTAGCCCCGCTTATTGCATGCACAAAATCATGATGGAGGATGATTACAAACCGGTTACTCAACCTCAAAGGCGACTCAACCCATCAATGAAGGAAGTCGTGAGAAAGGAAGTAGTAAAACTATTGGAGGCCGGGATGATTTATCCTATTTCGGATAGCGAATGGGTAGGTCCGGTGCAAGTTGTTCCTAAGAAAGGTGGCATGACGGTTATCCGAAATGAAAAGAATGAGTTGATTCCGACAAGAACGGTAACCAGGTGGAGAATGTGCATTGACTATAGAAGATTAAATCAAGCAACAAGGAAGGATCATTTCCCATTGCCTTTCATGGATCAAATGTTGGAAAGGTTAGCCGGTAAGAATTTTTATTGCTTTTTAGATGGTTATTCGGGCTACAACCAAATTTCGGTGAACCCGGCGGACCATGAGAAGACCGCTTTTACATGTCCATTTGGTGTTTTTGCCTATCGAATAATGCCTTTTGGACTATGTAATGCTCCGGCTACATTCCAAAGATGCATGCAAAGCATCTTTGTGGACTTGATTGAAGAGTGTATTGAGGTGTTTATGGATGATTTTTCGGTGTATGGATCATCTTTTGACCTATACTTAAAGAATCTTGAGGTGGTGTTGGAGAGATGTGTGAAGACTAACCTTGTGCTAAATTGGGAAAAATGCAATTTTATGGTCACCGAAGGAGTGGTTCTTGGACACAAAATTTCTTCCAAAGGACTTGAAGTTGACAAAGCCAAAGTGGAAATCATAGAGAAGCTGCCACCACCAACCAACATAAAGGAATAAGGAGCTTTCTTGGACATGCCGGTTTCTATAGAAGATTCATCAAGGATTTTTCTAAGATAGCAAAGCCATTGAGTAATTTACTCAACAAAGGTACGCATTTTGATTTTGATGAGTCTTGTCTAAAAGCATTTCTTGAGCTGAAAGACAAATTAGTTACTGCACCCATAATCGTTGCTCCAAATTGGAAAATGGATTTTGAACTCATGTGTGATGCAAGCGATTATGCGGTAGGTGCGGTGTTAGGTCAAAGAAGATCAAAAGTTTTCCATGCAATTCACTATGCTAGTAAAGTTTTGAATGAAGCTCAAGTTAACTATGCAATAACTGAAAAAGAGCTACTAGCCATAGTGTATGCGTTGGAAAAATTTAGAGCTTATTTGATCGGTTCTAAAGTTGTAGTCTACACCGACCATTCGGCAATAAAATATTTGCTAACCAAGCCGGATTCCAAACAAAGATTAATCTGTTGGATTTTACTCTTACAAGAGTTTGATTTGGAAATTCGAGACAAAAAGGGATCCGAAAACTTGGTGGCGGATCATTTATCCCGATTGGTAAATGTAGAGATTATAAAGAATGAGTTTGAAGTAAGAGAGGAGTTTCCGGATGAAACGCTTTATGCGATTCAAGTGAGGCCTTGGTTTTCCGATTTTGCAAATTATAAGGCAACCGGTTTAATCCCGGAGGACCTCACTAGCAATCAAAGAAAGAAATTTTTAGCGGATGCCAAACACTATGTATGGGATGACCCATATCTATTCAAAGAAGGTGTTGACAACATCTTGAGAAGACGTGTCACCAATGAAGAAGCAAAAGATATTCTTTGGCATTGTCACAACTCTCCGTATGGAGGCCACTATAGTGGATGGAGAACAGCTACCAAAGTACTCCAATCGGGATTCTTTTGGCCTACTCTATTCATAGATGCTCATGAGCACGCAAAAAGTTGTCATAAATGTCAAAGGAGTGGAGGAATAGGCAAACAAGATGAAATGCCCTTGACCAATATGTTAGAAGTAGAAGTTTTTGATTGTTAGGGTATTGATTTTGTTGGTCCGTTTCCTCCCTCTTTCTCTAATGAATACATTCTTGTTGCCGTTGACTATGTATCTAAGTGGGTGGAAGCACTTGCTACACCTAAGGCCGATTCCAAAACTGTGATCAAATTCTTAAAGAAAAATATCTTCTCACGTTTTGGTGTGCCAAGGGTGTTGATAAGTGATGGAGGTTCACACTTTTGTAATACACCTCTGGAAAAAGTTTTAGAACATTATGGTGTAAAACATAAGGTGACCACCCCCTATCACCCACAAGAAATGGTCAAACGGAAGTATCAAACAGAGAAGTAAAGAGAATTCTTGAGAAAACAGTCTCGAGCTCTAGAAAAGAGTGGTCATTGAAACTAGATGAAGCTTTGTGGGCATACCGTACTACCTACAAAGCTCCTATTGGACTGACCCCTTTTCAGATGGTCTACGAAAAAACTTGTCATCTTCCTGTAGAGTTGGAACATAGAGCACTTTGGGCTCTTAAATTTCTGAACTTTGATACCGCTCTGGCCGGCATCAAAAGAAAAGACCAACTCCATGAATTGGAAGAATTAAGGGACTAAGCGTATCACTCCAACAAGCTCTACAAGGACAAAGCTAAAGCTTATCATGATAAGAAGGTCCAATGCAAAAGTTTTCATGAGGGGCAGATGGTGTTGCTATTTAATTCGCGGCTTCGGTTGTTTCCTGGTAAACTTAAATCAAAATGGTATGGACCATTTGTGGTGAAGGAAGTGAGGGACTATGGAGCCATTGTGATTGAGGATCCTAAGTCTAAGGAAAGTTGGACAGTTAATGGTCAAAGACTCAAGCTTTATCATGGTGGGGAAGTGGTACACGAAGCATATGCTCTTTTACTTAATGATCCGTGAGGGATCATTGAGCCGTCGAGCTCTAACGACGTTAAACAAAGCGCTTATTGGGAGGCAATCCAACGTCATGTCAAAGCGCACAAAAACCAGAAGCACCAATCCTACCCACTCTTTACCAAGGTTCCTTGGCGAGGAACAAGAGGAGCGATACACCTACTTGTGCAACCGAACCATCCAGGCTAAAAGGTTCATCCGATTCAAGCCAAATGGTCCGATGTGAGATTTAATTTAGACATTGGATAAACTCAAATGGGGGAAGATATGTGAACCGGTAGCTGAGATCAATTATGACATTGTTCGTGAATTTTATGTGAATGCCATTCCGGTTGAAGACGGGGCAGAATTTATGTACAAGACAATGGTGAGGGGGAGAACCATCTCTTTTAAGAGGAGTGCTATCATTGAATATCTGGGATCCCCATTAGAGCTACCCGATGGAGTGAGAAGTGAGTACCACAGAAGGTATCTCACTAATGATTGGAACATCCAAGTCGTCAGTGAGTCCTTATGCCTTGAAGGAAAGACTTATGAGTTGAATGATTCGGGAGCGCCAAAAGGATGGAAAAGAGAGGATTTTAAAGTGGAGGTTAAGGCCTTACTAGTGGTGGTATTGCATAACATCCGGCCAAGAACTCACACAACACACATCTCAGTCGAAGTGGGATACATGCTGTTTTGCATTTTGTACGGAGTACCGATTGATTTGGCCAGCATAATATCTAAAGAAATGAGGAGGGTATCGGTTATGGGAACAAGCCATGGAGGCAAAGCCGGTGTCCTTATCTACCCCGACTTAATCATGGGGCTGTGTTACAATGCGAGGGTGGCCATCCCGAGTGAGGTACATTTCAAAATCTCAAGTGTTATTAATGAAGCTTTTGTTAGCAGGTTTTGTGAAGGCGCAACAAAGGAAGCTGAAAGAGGAGGAGCATCCACTTCGAGGTCTAGAGGTGGTCGAGCACCAGTCTTTGATCACATGGCCTTTGCCACCTATTGTGCAGAGAATTTTGAGGCGACTCAAAGGTCCAACCGGTTCTTGGTGCAAACATTATCTCAACAATTTCAGCGCATCTCTTTGGAAGCAGAGTATGATGCCTATGCAAATTGGCCTGTGGGCAGGCCAACTTTCATGGGGGGTGCAGGAGGTAGTGGTACCGGAAATGAGGATGACACGATGGAAGATGTGATCGGGACTGTTGGTGGCGATGATGAAGAAGAAGATTGAAGTAGTGTTGTAGCACTTTTGTAGTTTATTTTTATTTTAGACTTAATTCTGTTTTGTTTTATTTATTTACGGTTGCACTTTTCGGTTTTTAATTTGTGTACTTTATGGTGGCTCTCGTTTCACCATTTGAACCTCTTTAAAAATTGCATTTTTATTATTGTAGTTTAATTGTGTGTTTTGGTGGAAAGTGATTAACCCAACTTTTTCAAAGTGTTTTGTTTAATTGTTCTTTTGCAAAGGAATCTTGAGGAATCATTGGGCACGGACAAGAGTTGATTTGGTGAACACTTCGAGTGGCAATGATGAGAATCAATATCGAGGAAAATTAAGGTACACTTTATCGCTCTCTAGACTTAACATGGTTAGTTGATGGTGTGTGCAAATTGCTTAGCATAAATTCCTTGAATCACATGTCATTTTTGAATCAAAATTTAGAACTTAACCAATTGTGAGGAAACTTTCCATTGTGCACTAAATGCGGGATACCGGAATTTATTTCAACTCATTTTTATCATGCTAAACCATGCATTATTCTTGTTTGTGAAAAGTGTGAAAGTGATAGAGGCATTGTTTGAATTTGAGAAAAACCACTTGACCAAAAAGTTAAATCAATCAACCTTGTGAGGAGTGATTCTTAGTTAACCCCCTTTGAGCTTATTTTAGGATTCATGTAATTATTGAAAATGTGTTGTATGTGAATCCTAATCTCTTTTGTTCATTGAAACCTTCAACCGCAATGGTTGCAATTTTGCCTTGTGCCTATGTCTATGTAGGGAGCATTGTTGTATCTAATATGGTTTGAATCCTAAAGTTGGGGAGAGTTGATTGAAAAACAAATGAAAAGTGGCACTTATGAGTTTTGGGGTAATAAGAAAAGAACAACACATTTTGAAAGTGTGGGGCAAGAAAAAGTAATAAAATCGTTCCCGTTATGTGTTGTTAAAAAAATAATGAAAAAGAAAAAATAAAGAGAAAAAGAAAGAAAAGGGGATTCAAGCAAGTGTTGTTGTTAAGTGAATTGATAGGAATGCTCCCTTAGGATAGGAATTTTTGTTTAATTTACCTTTAATAAAACCCTTTCTTTGTAACCCAAGCCACATTACAACCTATGAAAGCCCTCTTGATTCTCACTTTGCACATAATTTTGAACTTGTTGTGGTGAAAGCATGATTTGAGTTATTGTTGATTTAAATGCCCGGATGAGTGAAAGTGAACCCTCTTGTATTCATCATTACTTTGATGTGTGTGTAGGTTTGATTCAATTTTGACATGTCTCTTTTGGAATTTCTTGATAATAATTTGCACTTTGCCATCATTCTTTCTCATGCTTTGTTTTAACATTGTGGTGAGTGTACTTTGGAAAGACTTATACTTTTGAGCCATTTGAGTGTTCGGTTACCTTGTCATCATTCTCTTGTGCGTTGCTCTTGCTACTCTTGTGAATTTTTGTTTAGGGACAAACAAAATGGTAAGTTGGGGAGAGTTGTTAAGGACCAAATAGTACTAATTTTCATATATTGTTTTTTGTCCCTTTAACCACTTTTTACTCAACAATCACACTTTTATTCTTACAATTTAATAATTTTGCAATTTTGTTCATTTTAGTTCATTTGAATTGTTATTTCACATGTTTGTTAGTTTTGTAGCGTTTTCAAAGTTTGCAGCTCATGGAAGCAAAGGGGAATTACTTGAAGACTTGGATTAGCAAAATAAGAGTTGATGAGGCCAGTTTGCCCCGCAAACACCCTTGGTGCCGCAACCTGCAAAAATCCCAACTGCTCTTGGTTTTTGGCTGGATTCAGATGTGGCAGGAAATGAAGTGTTTGCACCGTAAACACTCTTGGCGCCGCAAACACTGTGAAACATAACTTCTCTTTTTCTTTAGTTGCTCTTGCAACACCGGCATTAGCTAACCTAGCAGTTAAATTGAAGCTATGAGTTGGGAAATCATGGAGTTTACCGTACTTGGCCGGAAGGAGATTCCGGTTCTGAATGTTGAAAGTGATTCTCCGACTTTTGACCGTTCGAGAAGCTTCTTGATGATCTTCACTAGATTCTCCAACTTTGTTCTTCCCTTTAGCATTTCTTGTAGCTCTTGGTGCCATGGTTGAGAGTTAGGGTTTTGGTTTGGGATATTTGGATTTGGAGAGTGGAAGAGGATTTGAGTGAGATATGTGAAAGAGTGGAGGATTATATATAGATATGAGGTAGTGGGTAATTAAATTTTGTGAGTTATAGTGAGATAATGGAGTTTTAATGAGGTTTGACAATGGAGGTGGAAGGGTGTTTGGAGAGGATGAAGATGAATGTATATGTTGAATGAGAGTGAATGAGAGTAATTGTGTGGTTGTGAATGAGTGAATATGTATTTTAAAAGATAAAATACATTTAAGTGATACACAAATTAAAACTTAAAATAATAAATATATAAAAAATTTACGTTACAGCCTAAAGAAAGGAAAAGAAAATCTGGAAAAAACACGTGGGAACCGGTTCGTCCCTACATGGGACTTCCTGAAGCACAACAAAAAACTGCCTCTGGTTTTTACTATGGGGAACCGGTTCCTCCCTACGTGGGAACCGGTTCCTGGACAGAAAAAGTCCAAAAAACTTTATTTTTATGAAATAGAAAGCATATATATCATATATAAACATCAAGACATAATATATAAACATTCATAAAGCACTTTTTGACACATAATTTGTTAGAAATGTGTACCTTTGATTTATGATAATGAAGAACACATTTAAACATCACCTTCATCTAAAATTCCAAGCTCTCGTCGAATTTTGTAAAACGATTCTTTTGGAAGAGGCTTGGTGAAGATATCTGCAAGTTGGTTATGAGTATCCACAAATGTTACTTCGACATCTCCTTGAAGGACATGGTCTTAGAGAAAATGATGTCGAATGTCTATGTGTTTGGTTCTTGAATGCATGACCGGATTTTTTGTGATATTAATTGCACTTGTGTTGTCGCATCGAAGAGGAATGCATCCGAGATCAAGTCCGTAGTCACGAAGTTTTTGCTTAAGCCAAAGAATTTGTGCACAACAACTACCCGCTGCTATGTATTCTGCTACGGCCGTACTAAGAGCAACACATGCTTGCTTTTTACAAGCCCATGATACTAATGCATTTCCAAGAATGTGACAAGTACCACTTGTGCTTTTACGATCAGTTTTACAACCTGCATAATCCGCGTCAGGATAACCAATTAAATTGCAAACACTACCTTTAGGATACCGTAGGCCAACATTGGTGTTTCCTTTGAGATACTTCATGATCCTTTTAACCTCCATAAGATGTGATTCCTTTGGATTTTCATGAAAGCAAGCACAAAGACAAACACTAAACATTATGTCAGGATGGCTTGCCGTCAAATTCAATAAAGAACCAATCATACCTCAATACTTAGTAATATCAATTGGAGTACGGGATTCATCTTGATCAACATATGTACCGGAGCCCATTTGAGTATTCATTGTGTAATACGGTGAACTGACTTTATTCAGAATGTTGCGGTAAGCAAGAGTCGCCACCGACTTTTATTTTATCCAATTGGAAAGGCTAAAAAAACAGGAAAGACCTTTTGAAAAGATTTTGAATTCGGGGGGTAAGTTATACAAAGGGAAGGTATAAGGCACCCTTTGCATCCATGGTTATCCATGGGCTCTTAATTGCTTAGCTCACTTTGTTTTCAAAATGTTTGAATTGTTTGAAAAGTTTGAAGTGTCGTGTGTGAATAGAAAAACTTCGTTTAAGGACTTTAGCTTGTAAATAAGCGTAGCCTTGTTTGAAAGTATTTTGAAATAGGAGGTGTGAAAAGCATTTGATTTTTGAATTGATTGTGAGCAAGCAATTAAGAACTACCTACCCTAAGTTTGTCTTTCTTGTTCTTTAAGTCTTTAGGGCGAAAGGATCTATCCATACCATGAGAGGGCAGGAAGTCTTTCAATTGGATGTGCGGGTCATCGAGGGTCATCGAGAAAAGCATCGTTCGCCATAAGACTGTCCCTACCATAATGAGGGCAGGTAGTCTAAGGGAAGGACATAATAGTCATTTTAGGCAACAATAAGGATACCTTAGCATTCGAAGGGACTATCACCGTTCAACCGAGGGAAGAGATCATATTTATCGTAGACAACTTGAAGGGACTATGATCTTTTATTCCGAGGGACGTGGTGATTTTGAATCGAAGGCAACAAGCTAAGGTATCCCTATATTCGGAGGGACTTGACTATTTGATTGAAATCGAAGACAAAAGGCAACCAGAGGGGAAACCTTAGAGGTGAGTGTGTTTAGCAATCACGTGGTTGAATTCGAGTATTTATCTTGAGTTAGTGAGCTACGTTTGATTAATTATTGTCACTCCCTAAATTATTAACCACGCAATTAAAATGGCAGAAATTAAAGGCAGGAATTAAAACCTACGCTATTACAATAAACACCTGCGGGGATGGGGGAATTAAAACAGAAAATAAGAAATATAAATAATTAATTTAATTATTTTGATCTTGAGCCTTGATCTTCCTCGAACCTTGATTGACTCTGATCATCTGAGAATTAAACAGAAAATAAACAAAAGGGATGAGTGTAGGAGAGATTCATTGACTATTTGAAATAACCCCATTTTGGGCAAAGGCAGAGTAAAAATTGAAATAAGATTTAAACCAAAAAAAATTAGAAACTTAGCTTCGATTGAGAAGGTTGACAGTTAGAGGTTTCCTCGAGCATTGACTCTGATCATCTGTGAATTAACAGAAAAATCACAGGAAGTGAATGTATGAAAGTTCTTTTAAATTAGCAAGGCAAAATAAATAATTAAGAAATTTAAAGGCAAAAATAATATTGTATTAAAGTAAAAAGAAAAGGGAAAACAAATAATAAACAAAATTGAATCGGGACTTAGCTTTGTGAAGGGCGTGGCGCATAATCGGAAGGCATATGAAAATAAACCCTGAAAAGGACACAAGAAAGTATTTTTAGTGTAGGGCAAACTCTAATTTTTTAGGGAATGAGGTTTTATGAGAAAGGACACTAAGTTAGTGGACAATATCTACCTAACAGTGATTAGATATCGTGATAAAATCAGGGTTTGAGATACAAAATAAATTTAATTAGCCAAAATTAAATTGTTACCCTAAAATAAATATTAGCTTTAAAAAACTAACAAAATAATTATTTTTAATGTTATAAGAAAAAATCGGATTTTCGACTAAATATAAATAGTTATAAAACATTTTTTGTAATTATAAAAAAAATATAAACAATTATTAAAAGAAATAAATGAATGAACTAAAAGAAGTTTAGGCAATAAAATAAAAAAAGAAAAGAAAAGCTTAGCTTTGGATCAGATGTAGGTTGGCTCTGCAGGAACATGGTGGACCGGCACCTTCTGGACGCTTGGATCAGGATGCTCATTGATCTGACGGTGGAGAGGGGAGGTTGTATGGTGAGGTTGCATGCCCTAAGCGCGCTGGATCTGTGTTTAACATTTTTGAAAAAATATAGTAACAACCTTGGGGATCGAACCCAGGTTATTGTGGAAACGCATCCTTTTTCCTTTGCCAATTGTGCTTTGTATCAATAGTTGTTACTAGAATAGTTTAAAGAAAATAAATATAAAAAATAAAGATTGATGAGAAAGTCAAGCCTGGGGTCCACCACCAACGCTCGCGTCCAATGAGGGGTGGAGAGGAAGCACTGTAACTTTGACTAACCAACCAGACCAACACATGCATGAGGAGAAAGGGAGATCCTTCTGACTGGCGAATGAAGGGATGCCACGCATCACCTTCTTCTTCCCCCAACCTGCACAAAAGGACGCTACGATATAGCTACCAAAGTAGCTTCAAGTTTGCTGCGAAACCTGCAAATATTTTTGTAGCAAACGTGTGACTCCCAAACTTGCGAGAAAGAGTCCATGGCTGGAAACCAAATCAACCCTGGTCGACCAAATTCGATGCTGCGAATGCAACGGGACGATTCTTTTGACCTAACACGACCTGGAGATGGGAATCCGAGAGGGATTTTCTTCAAACCCTAGTCATGGTGAAACTTGCAATATGCGCCCAAGCTCCGATTCGTCGGTTGCAATCGTCTCAAAACAATGTCATAAACGCAACCACACCAAGAAATCATAGCAAAATACGATTACATGGAGAAAACAAAAATTAAGAATATGAAAAAACGTAAACGAGATGGCATGAACACTCACGTGGCATGGGACGTATCCCTTGGTTCCTAACTCCCTTTTGACGCCGTGTGAATCAATTGGACTAGCATCTTGAGCTTGATAATGGCTGCAAGTAGGGGGGCGAAAACCTCACTTTTCTTTGAAATCTTACACTTCTTGGAAATCCTATTCTCTTGCCCTCTCTCCCCCTTTTTTCGTTTTTTTTTTCTAATGCTGAGTGTATTGTAATATATAGAAGCATTTAGGTCAACAAAACTTGGCCAAATCCTATTGAATCCAATCATTGCAATTTGTTGAAAATTTGATTTGCAAAACTTACTAAATATGCCCAATCTTAATCTTTTCTCACCAATATTATCTTGTATGAATTTGGTACCAAATAATATATATTTTGATGATTGATTATGATTAAAACAAAAATGCAAATCAAATCTTTTATTTTTCCCTTAACTATATGATTTATATTGTATTTTTTAATGAATTAAATTCAATAAAAAATAAAATATTAATCAATAATTCGTGGCTTTGGATATGGACCTCTTTCATAACCTGAGGAACAAGATTGGATCATAAAAAGTTGGGCCCATTTGCAAGGAAATCCATTTTGAACCCTATTTACTTCACATTTTTCTCTCAAATTTGTCCAACTTTGACAGGGCATATCTCCCTCAATATTTAAGGTATGGAGGAGTTCTAGGACTTTTTGGAAACCTCAAGATGTCCTCTACAAGCCCCTTTGGAAGCTTTTTTCCATTTGAAGAATTTATCTTGATGATATGAGCTTTGACAAAAAACTGCTTTTCTGCGATCTTCTAGGAGGACCTGTAATGTATTGGCTCATATCTCTTAAATGGTGCATTTTTAGACTTGTCATGTGAGATAAAAAGTTGTAGAGAATTCAATTTCCTTCAAATTGAGCTTTGGATGGAGAATTTTTGATGTTCCATGTGGAAGTTATGGCTGGTCAAAGTTCAGTTGACTTTCTCCTATGAAAGCCCTAATTTAGGAACTTTGAATTTTGATGATTTTGGAGCTTTTCTTGATGAATCATGATCAATCCTTGATCAAATGATGAATGATACTTCATAATAAGGATCTTGACCAAAAATCAGAAGTTTTGACTGTGGTTTGACCATAGTTTGACTTTTAGGTCAACTAGTCGATTATTGATCGTTTGGGCCATTGGGTGAGCAATCTTTTGATTCAGAGCTTGAAAGTTGGCAGGAGGATCCTTTGAGGCATATGAGAGACCATGGGATCCACTTGAGGTTTCAGAAACTGATTTTACTTTGAGGAGATCAAAACCCTAGTTTGAGGGTTGTTATGTAGGAGAGAGACTGCATGCTTCCTTCTTGTATATCTTTGAGTATTTTGAAAAGTCAGAGGGACTGAAATATGAATAAATATGATGGGCAAATTTTGGGGTATGACAGCTGCCCCTGTTCAATCTTCTTATACCTGAGGATGTAGATTGACATGTGTGCCTGTTGGAATCTGAAGGTGGAAGAGGATTGAACACTAGAATACCAAGAAATTTTCCCTTGATGATAGGGACCTTTTCGAAGATGGGTTTGGAGATGCCATCCAGGTGTTTGGAAAAGATGTATGATGGAGATGGGCTTAAAGATGCCATCCAGTTTGATAGACTTGAGAGTTAGAACACGTCGTTGTAGCGGGGAAAATCAGATATCGAAGCCATGGGATTGACTCGAATCAATATTCCATTTTGAAATCGCCACCGCGCTTTATTTTTTCAAAGGAAAAGGGAAAAGAACGTAAAACCCAAAGTTTTGTTTTTAAAAAAACAAGAAAGAGAACTCAGGTTCGGGTGTTGATTATATGAGGGGAAGGTTTAAAGCACCCCTCATATCCGTGGTACTCCACGGGAACCTTTTTGAAAATCTGTGTTGTGTGTGTGCTAAAAAACGGTTTGTTTTATTTTCAAAATAAGCTCGGCAAAGCGTTAAGCTTTGGGCCTACATACCTCCTCGGTGCAATGGAGAAGTCAGAGCTAATGTAGTTCCGCTTTTGGGAAAAACGTTTTTTAAAACGAATAAACACTTTGTTGTCGTTAGAGAGAAATACTCAGCCATTGATCTGGAGCATGAGAACAAACAAGTTCTTTGCATCGCAAATGAAAGAAGGGCGCCAACTCGGATAAAATCAACGAGTATGCCACTAGCTCTCTCACGCGGAAAAGATCTCGTTATTATCAATCAATTTCAAAATCGTGGGGTATAACCACTCGTTTCGACAATTAACGGTGTCTAAACTTTTGAAGAAAAGCCACTAAGGGCGAAAGATATTTTTAAGAAAAAAGTTTTGAAAAGATTTGCAAACATAAGAATATTTTGGAAAAAGGGAGAAGATTTTGAAAATTTAAGAATGGGAGGAGATGAAGAGGCTAACCTAATGCATAAAATAAAAGCTAAGGAAAGAAACGGTCTAACCGAATAAGAAGCCAACACTTGACATTAAGAGCCAAGGTAGTTTTCCCATCCTTTGGATTTATCAATACCAACACATTAACACTTGGGGATCCAGATTAACTTATTGTCTTAGCACCATTTTTCATTAAGCACATTAAGATTCTGACGAAAATTGGGCAGAGTAACGGCTGTTTTCGGGTAAAATCCTTATATCAATGCCTTGGAATTAACCATCAAGGGCTTTCAAGGAAATACCTGCACACATAAACATACAACAGAACAATGCCAGACAGACAGAACAATCACAGGATAGTAATAGAATGAGTCCAGAGGTACTAGGTCCATAAGTCCGAATCTCCAAAGAGCTAGGGATAGTAACTGATAGTCCAAAGAGAGCCTTATGTATTTTTTAGATTTTGGTTATTTATTAGTGTTTTAGCGAAAAAAATAAAGTATGGTCCAAGTGGACAAAGAAAAATAACAGAAGCATAAACATATGTCCAAGTGGACAAAGAGAAAATGACGGAAAGTAAATATGATGAAATGATAAAGTAAAGCGATAAAGCGAGAAATATAAAGAGCGGTAATATAAAGAGCGGTATAGTAAAGGTGCGGAAATTAAAGTTAGTTGTTAAGTGTTAAAGATAACCATCTTGAAACTTGTCAAGTATGTTATCAAAGTTAGTAGGAAGATCTATGGTGAGTGAATGATGTACTCGGATTTAAATTCAATGGGGTTTATCAGAAGCTTGATAGAATCATAGCGACTACACGTTAAAAACCTCCACAAGTCTTAAATCAACCGCATACAATTCTCTTCCATATTTGATCTTTTTTTTATTAGGGACACGAAATATTGCGCTATGTTAAGCAGATCGCCAAGTGATTTATGTAGAAATCACCCTACAACGAGGCCGGTCAAAACTTTATGTGCTAATGCATGCGAGAAGAACGATATGTAGATCGCCTTCCGAAAGCAATACCGCACGAAAAGAAAATAGGTAGCGATCTAGTCTTTACTAAGAATCCATAAGAATTCTCAAAGTATTAAGACTTTCATCGATCAAAAGAAAAAAAAAGGAGAAGGAGAAGATAAAATGCATAAAGATAATCAACTCACACTATCATTAATATCATTCATCTAATATTATGGATTTGGTTCTTTCAAACCTATCAACATCCTAAATCCAATGATATTAATGAAATGGAGGAAGAAGAATAAAATTCACAAAAAGATAATCAACTCACACTATCATTAATATCATTCATCTAATATTATGGATTTGGTCATTTCAAACCTATCAACATCCTAGATCCAATGATATTAATGAAGTGGAGGAAGTAGGAAGCCAAAACAAGCATAAAAAAGGCAAAAAACACATTCTGCCTTACTGGAAATCGATTTACCTCTTTAGGAAATCGATTTCCTGAGTGCAGAGTTTAGTTTTGGGCGCAAAAAACAGAGTGGAAATCGATTTCCCTCTGTCGGAAATCGATTTCCTGCGCACAGTTTTCAAAAAAACAGCATTATGAACTTTGAAACTTGATTTAGGCAAACATACAAACACCTTATGATCACATATCCATAGGAGCACGAATTTTCCATCAAATCACCATCAAATAGCACCAATATAGCATCAAAGATGCATTGAACACAAGCAACAAAGATCTACATCTTAGAATTGAGAAATTTACCAATTCTTGAATTAAAGTGTTGAAGTAGCTTCAAGAACAAGCACAAAGTGTAAATCCTTCAAGTATGGAGATGAACAATCAAAGAAAAGAGTGAAATGTAGGAGGCTTAGTTCAAAATTAGCAAGATTCAATGTGAACCTTACTAATCTTATGAAAATGAACTTTGGGTGAGGGTTTTGGAAAGGGTGAGAAATGAATTTGCAAGCAATTTTTTGGCTCTCCAAGCTTGAGAAATGAGAGAGTAGAGGGCTCTATTTATAGAGTTGGAGCAAGAGTAGTGGAAAATTTGTCTTTTTGTGTTTGGTGATTAACTTGTGTTTAATTGGTAATTAAAGTGGCAATTAAATGGTAAAAAGTGGTAAAATGGGGTTAAAGAGGGTTTAATGAATGAGTTAATTTTGATGAGGTGGAAAATTGATAAAAAGATCAAATAAAAAGGTGCCAAAATGATGTCAAGCTTCCCTCTTATATTTTTTTGAATTTTGCGCACAGGAAATCGATTTCCCACAGGGGTAAATCGATTTCCACCTTCAAATTTTCAAAAATTGTTTTCTTGCACTGTTTTGATTTTTGCCCGATCTTTCACCTGTAAAATATAAACAAAAGAGACAAAACATATATTTTTTGATTTTTGGTTAGTATAAACAAATAAAAAACTATAAATGCTCGATAATTCCCCTCAGAGATAATCACAGTATCAAAGATAAAGCTTCACAATGGTGCTCTTGATTGATGATTGAATGCAATTGATGTATGATCTTAGGGTCAAAAATTGGGGTATGACAGATGCCCCTATTTAAGTTTCTTCGATTTGGAGATACGATGATTGGAAATCTTCGTTTTGACAAAAATCGAAGAGACTTAAATATATAAAACACAATTTTTGAGCCTAAGATGCAATGCAATGTTAATGAATGCACGTGATGATAATAAAGCATGACAACATTGGAGAGTAGCAAGTGATCCACTAGGGAGAACAAATGTCTCGCTATAACTCCGCTGGGGAAACAAATGTCTTAGAAGTTCCACTGGGGAAGGCAAGACTTTGTTGGAGAGACGGAACTTTGGTGGGAAGAGAAACTTCTCTGGGGAAAACACTTCACGTCAGAGAGGTTATAGCATCCTCTTTCACTGGGGATGAGAAAAAAGGAACATCCTCTTTCACTGGGGATGAGAAAGTATGCATCCTGAATTAGAATACCAATCTTCCGTTAACAGAAATCACACCATCGTACCACTGATGATTGAAGAGATGTACCGCCGTACCACTGACGATAACACATACCCATGTTCCACTGAAGGCACGAAGAAGAAATATACCACCGTACCACTGATGATATGAAGAGATGTACCGCCGTACTACTGACGATAATACATACCCACGTTCCACTGAAGGCATGAAGAAGAAATATACCACCGTACCACTGATGATATGAAGAGATGTACCGCCGTACCACTGACGATAACACATACCCACGTTCCACTGAAGGCATGAAGAAGAAATATACCACCGTACCACTGATGATATGAAGAGATGTACCGCCGTACCACTGACGATAACACATACCCACGTTCCACTGAAGGCATGAAGAAGAAATATACCACCGTACCACTGATGATATGAAGAGAGATATACCACCGTACCACTGATGATATGAAGAGAGATACATCGATGTACCACTGACGATGAAGATAACAAAATACACCAACGTTCCACTGAAGGTGAACTACCAACGTTCCACTGAAGGTATTGAAGAGAAATACATCGACGTACCACTGACGATGAAGATAACAAAATACACCAACGTTCCATTGAAGGTGAACTACCAACGTTCCACTGAAGGTATTGAAGAGAAATACATCGACGTACCACTGACGATGAAGATAACAAAATACACCAATGTTCCACTGAAGGTGAACTACCAACGTTCCACTGAAGGTATTGAAGAGAAATACATCGACGTACCACTGACGATGAAGATAACAAAATACACCAACGTTCCACTGAAGGTGAACTATCAACGTTCCACTGAAGGCATTGAAGAGAAATACATCGACGTACCACTGACGATGAAGATAACAAAATATACCAACGTTCCACTGAAGGTGAACTACCAACGTTCCACTGAAGGTAGAAAGAGATGGTGTACGAAGATGACATAATCAAGCATGTCCCAGGCTGAACACCAAAGCAGAAACTGCTAGCAATCTTTCGATGGCTTCAGAATATATGCTACCCAACACTAGGGAACATTGAAGCTGAGAGAACACCGTAGTTGAGTTCTAAACCAAACTCGAACCAGGCCAAAGGTATATTGAGTGTAATACGTTCTTCTGCATATGAATACATCAACATATCCATTCCTTGTAATGCACTCATGAATCAGAGTAAAAATTCTTTTATAATTTTCAAAAGGATTTTGTTGAAATCAATTATCTCTTTGTTTCAAAAATTACTATCAACAATAAATGACATTTTGAGAGATATGAAAGAAATAAGATTGCCAATAAAAGATAAAGGCTCAAACTTTTTTAATGGAATGGTAGCCTGCAAAAGGCAAGACCCCATAGATTATTACAAAGTTTGGAAAGTGGTAATTTTGTGGAAAAGGTACATTGAAATGTAATGACCCCATCCTCTCTCTCAACTGGGAATTCCTGAACAAAGGCTTCCGTTGAAAAGTGTCGAACTTCTTCATGATAAACAGATGACTGCTGATGATCAAGTCTTGTCTGATGTAGTTACTTGCCATGAATCCCTAACTTTTGCCTGGACCGCCCTTTCGGGTTTTCAGTCCACCGGGTATTTTATTCTGTTTATGTCTCTAATTTTTGCCTGGATCGCCCTTTCGGGTTTTCAATCCACCGAGACGCTCTTTTTTGCCTAAGCCGCCCTTTCGGGTTTTCAACTTAGCGAGCTGTTCTTTTATTATTTAGGCGAAGTATTTCTTGACTACATCAGCATTCACGGGACGTGGGAGCTCTTCTCCATCCATAGTTGCAAGAATTAATGCACCGCCAGAGAAGGCTTTCTTAACAACATATGGTCCTTCAAAATTAGGAGTCCACTTGCCCCTTTTGAGCACGAGGCCGCCTTCTCTGAATACACGAGGTCGAACCTTCTTATCAAATGCTTTCTTCATTCTTTTCTGGTATAACTGACCATGGCATAAAGCCGTCATTCTCTTTTCTTCTATCAAATTCAATTGATCAAACCTGCTCTGACACCATTCAGCCTCAGATAACTTGGTTTCCATTAAAATTCTCAATGATGGAATCTCAACCTCAATAGGGAGCACTGCTTCCATGCCATAAACCAAAGAAAAGGGAGTCGCCCCTGTTGAAGTACGAACAGATGTACGGTACCCATGCAAAGACAATGGGAGCATCTCATGCCAGTCCTTGTACGTAACAACCATCTTTTGCACAATTTTCTTAATGTTCTTATTTGCTGCTTCAACAGCTCCATTCATCTTTGACCTATAAGGCGAAGAGTTGTGATGTTCAATCTTGAA
This sequence comes from Vicia villosa, assembly GCF_029867415.1. NCBI lineage: Eukaryota > Viridiplantae > Streptophyta > Magnoliopsida > Fabales > Fabaceae > Vicia > Vicia villosa. The sequence continues at coordinate 135,456,050 of NC_081182.1, forward strand.
GCTTTCACACAATTCTCTCATCATGCTATTGTTCAGATTCGAGCCATTATCAGTGATGATCTTGCTTGGTACACCATATCTGCAGATGATGTTGTTCTTGATAAATCTGACCACAACTTGCTTTGTTACATTAGCATATGAAGCAGCTTCTACCCACTTGGTGAAGTAATCGATTGCTACCAGGATGAATCGATGTCCATTCGAAGCCTTGGGTTCAATCATGCCAATCATATCAATACCCCACATAGAGAAAGGCCATGGAGAGGAAATAACATTGAGAAGTTTCGGAGGCACATGAATCTTGTCAGCATACACTTGACACTTGTGACACTTCTTTACAAACTTGTAGCAATCAGATTCCATTGTCAACCAATAGTAACCTGCTCTAAGCATCGTTTTAGCCATCGAATGTCCATTGGCATGGGTACCAAAAGAACCTTCATGAATTTCATGCATCAACATGTCTGCTTCGTGTCTATTCACGCATCTGAGCAAGACCATGTCATAATTCCTTTTATACAAAACATCAGCATTGATGAAGAAATTGCCAGCCAATCTCCTCAAAGTTTTCTTGTCTTTATTTGATGCCCCAAGTGGGTACTCTTGAGTCTGGAGGAAGTGCTTAATATCGAAATACCAAGGCTTTTCATCTGTTGCTTCCTCAACTGCAAATACATGAGCAGGTCTATCGAGACGCCTGATTGTAATTTGAGGTTCCCCATTATGGAAATTCACTTTGTACATGGAAGACAACGTGGCTAAAGCATCGGCCATCTGATTCTCATCTCGAGGGATGCGGTGTAATTCAACTTTGTTGAAGAATGTCAATAACCTTCTGGCGTAATCTTTGTAAGGAATTAAACCAGGATGACGAGTTTCCCATTCTCCTTTAATCTGATTAATCACAAGCGCAGAATCTCCATAAACATCAAGAATCTGAATTCTCAAATTAATGGCCTCTTCGAGTCCCATGATGCAAGCTTCATACTCAGCAATATTGTTTGTACAGTCAAAACATATCCTTGCAGTGAAAGGAACATGTGATCCATGTGGAGTGATGATAATGGCGCCAATTCCATGGCCATGAATATTAGAAGCTCCATCAAAAATCAAACCCCATTTGGATTCAGGATCTGGCCCTTCTTCTGGCAACGGTTCATCCCAATCTTGAGATCTCAAATACATTATATCTTCATCTGGGAAGTCCATCCTGATAGATTGATGATCATCAATTGGTTGGTGAGCGAGGTACTCTGCCAACACACTTCCTTTCACAGCTTTTTGAGCCCGGTATTCAATATCATATTCTGATAGCAACATTTGCCAGCGAGCAATCCTTCTAGTTAATGCAGGTTTCTCAAATACATACTTAATTGGATCCATTTTGGAGATCAATAGGGTGGTGTGGTTCAACATATACTGTCTCAGTCGGCGAGCAGCCCACACCAAAGCACAGCAAGTTTTCTCAAGCAGCGAGTATCTTGTTTCGCACTCGGTAAACTTTTTGCTAAGGTAGTATATTGCATACTCTTTTCGACCAGACTCGTCATGCTGACCCAACACACATCCCATTGAATTCTCAAGCACTGTGAGGTACATAATCAGAGGTCTTCCCTCAACTGGAGGAAGCAAAATGGGAGGTTCAAGCAGATATTCTTTGATGTTGTTAAAAGCTTTCTGACAATCTTCATTCCACACACATCCCTGATTTTTCTTTAACAACTTGAAGATCGGCTCACAGGTAGCAGTCATATTGGAAATGAACCTGGAGATATAATTCAGACGTCCGAGGAAACCTCTCACTTGTTTTTCAGTCTTTGGTGCTGGCATTTCCTGAATTGCTTTGACTTTATCAGGATCTACTTCAATTCCTCTCTGACTGACAACAAAACCCAATAACTTTCCAGAACAGACACCAAAAGTGCATTTGTTTGGGTTTAAGCGGAGACGATACCTTCTCAAACGCTGAAACAACTTTAACAGGTCTTCCATGTGCCTCTCTTCTGATTGGGACTTGGCAATCATATCATCCACATAAACCTCAATTTCTTTGTGCATCATATCATGGAAAAGAGTAGTCATGGCCCTCTGATATGTCGCACCAGCATTCTTCAACCCAAAAGGCATCACTTTGTAACAGAATGTCCCCCATGGCGTAATAAAGGTTGTCTTTTCCATGTCTTCAGGTGCCATCTTAATCTGATTGTATCCTGAAAAACCATCCATAAAGGAGAAAACTTCAAACTTTGCAGTGCTATCTACCAACATATCAATGTGAGGTAGAGGAAAATCATCTTTCGGACTGGCTTTGTTCAAATCTCTATAATCCACACACATGCGAACTTTTCCGTCTTTCTTCGGAACAGGCACAATATTGGCAATCCATTGAGGATATACAGAAGTGACAAGGAAACCTGCATCTATCTGCTTCAAGACCTCATTCTTAATCTTTTCTGCCATATCAGGATGACTCCTTCTTAACTTTTGCTTGACAGGAGGACATTCTGGTTTCAACGGCAAGCGATGCTCCACAATATTTGTGTCCAGTCCAGGCATATCTTGGTAGGACCACGCAAAAATGTCAACATACTCTTTAAGAAGCTCTACCATCCTCTTCTTAACATCTTGACCAAGCAGTGCCCCAATCTTGACTTCCTTTTTATCTTCTTCAGAACCCAAGTTGATGACTTCCAATGGCTCTTTATATGGCTGAATAGTGTCTTCCTCGTGCTCAAGCAGTCGAGAAATCTCATCAGGAATACATTCATCACTCTCTTCTTCCGCCTCATACACAGGACACTCGAAGTTAGGAGAGGGCGCAGGGTCATTACTTTCAACGGTTTTATTGATTAATCTGCACAAATGATTATTATTTCAGGAAAAGGAAAGATATATGCAAACATGTAATCGTGCAAATTATGAAAAATGAAAACATTTTTTTAAGGTTTTTTGTGTTACCACTTTCCAGAAAAAGCAAAAAGATAAAAAGCATTTATATGCAGAAACAAAATGACTTTTATTGATGATTTTAATGTTTAAAACAAACAGAAAACAGCCCTAACAACTTCACTTTCATCTTGGGCAGAATGAAAGGATTTTGAAAAACATAAAAGCAAATTACTTTGAGACATGAGTACACTCAGGAATGTCAATGGTGATCCAGTTCTTAATCATCTTTCCATGGGTCACAAAGCTTGGCACTTCTGGCTCTGGTTCATCTTCAACAATAGCGTTCACCTCTGGAAGAGTCGGGTGTAGAAACCCAGCACTATGAAACATCTCCTGATAAGGACGAAAAGCAGATTCAGACTTCATCACAGACTTGTCTGAGGCAGAAAATCCCAGACCAGCTCTATTCCTGTTCTCTTGTAGACTCACCACTTGTCCCCAGACTCCTGAATGTCCATTCTGAACCACCAGCTGAGCATCTTTGAAGGAGGCAATGGAAGCTTCATCCTTTTTGATTTCATCATTAACAGACAGGGCTTGGAATGCAGTTCCAATGGCCACTTCATCAGCTTCTATGGTACGGAATGAAGAGAGATGACTAATCAGCTGTCATACCCCAATTTTTGACCCTAAGATCATACATCAATTGCATTCAATCATCAATCAAGAGCACCATTGTGAAGCTTTATCTTTGATACTGTGATTATCTCTGAGGGGAATTATCGAGCATTTATAGCCTTTTATTTGTTTATACTAACAAAAAAAAATCAAAAATGTATGTTTTGTCTCTTTTGTTTATATTTTACAGGTGAAAGATCGGGCAAAAATCAAAACAGTGCAAGAAAACAATTTTTGAAAATTGGAAGGTGGAAATCGATTTACCCCTGTGGGAAATCGATTTCCTGTGCGCAAAATTCAAAAAAATATAAAAGGGAAGCTTGACATCATTTTGGCACCTTTTTATTTGATCATTTTATCAATTTTCCACCTCATCAAAATTAACTCATTCATTAAACCCTCTTTAACCCCATTTTACCACTTTTTACCATTTAATTGCCACTTTAATCACCAATTAAACACAAGTTAATCACCAAACACAAAAAGACCAATTTGCCACTACTCTTGCTCCAACTCTATAAATAGAGCCCTCTACTCTCTCATTTCTCAAGCTTGGAGAGCCAAAAAATTGCTTGCAAATTCATTTCTCACCCTTTCCAAAACCCTCACCCAAAGTTCATTTTCATAAGATTAGTAAGGTTCACATTGAATCTTGCTAATTTTGAACTAAGCCTCCTACATTTCACTTTTTTCTTTGATTGTTCATCTCCATACTTGAAGGATCTACACTTTGTGCTTGTTCTTGAAGCTACTTCAACACTTTAATTCAAGAATTGGTAAATTTCTCAATTCTAAGATGTAGATCTTCGTTGCTTGTGTTCAATGCATCTTTGATGCTATATTGGTGTTATTTGATGGTGATTTGATGGAAAATTCATGCTCCTATGGATATGTGATCATAAGGTGTTTGTATGTTTGCCTAAATCAAGTTTCAAAGTTCATAATGCTGTTTTTTTGAAAACTGTGCGCAGGAAATCGATTTCCTACAGAGGGAAATCGATTTCCACTCTGTTTTTTGCGCCCAAAACTGAACTCTGCACTCAGGAAATCGATTTCCTACAGAGGTAAATCGATTTCCAGTAAGGCAGAATGTGTTTTTTGCCTTTTTTATGCTTGTTTTGGCTTCCTACTTCCTCCACTTCATTAATATCATTGGATCTAGGATGTTGATAGGTTTGAAATGACCTAATCCATAATATTAGATGAATGATATTAATGATAGTGTGAGTTGATTATCTTTTGTGAATTTTATTTTTCTTCCTCCATTTCATTAATATCATTGGATCTAGGATGTTGATAGGTTTGAAAGAACCAAATCCATAATATTAGATGAATGATATTAATGATAGTGTGAGTTGATTATCTTTATGCATTTTATCTTCTCCTTCTCCTTTTTATCTTTTGATCGATGAAAGTCTTAATACTTTGAGAATTCTTATGGATTCTTAGTAAAGACTAGATCGTTACCTATTTTCTTTTCGTGCGGTATTGCTTTCGGAAGACGATCTACATATCGTTCTTCTAGCATGCATTAGCACATAAAGTTTTGACCGGCCTCGTTGTAGGGTGATTTCTACATAAATCACTTGGCGATCTGCTTAACATAGCGCAATATTTCGTGTCCCGAATAAAAACAAGATCAAACATGGAAGAGAATTGTATGCGGTTGATTTAAGACTTGTGGAGGTTTTTATCGTGTAGTCGCTATGATTTTATCAAGCTTCTGATAAATCCCATTGAATTTAAATCCGAGTTCATCATTCACTCACCATAGATCTTCCTACTAACTTTGATAACATACTTGACAAGTTTCAAGATGGTTATCTTTAACACTTAACAACTAATTTTAATTTCCGCACCTTTACTATACCGCTCTTTATATTACCGCTCTCTATATTTCTCGCTTTATCGCTTTACTTTATCATTTCATCATATTTACTTTCCGTCATTTTCTCTTTGTCCACTTGGACATATGTTTATGCTTCTGTTATTTTTCTTTTGTCCACTTGGACCATACTTTATTTTTTCGCTAAAACACTAATAAATAATCAAAATCTAAAAAATACATAAGGCTCTCTTTGGACTATCGGTTACTATCCCTAGCGCTTTGGAGATTCGGACTTATGGACCTAGTACCTCTGGACTCATTCTATTACTATCCTGTGATTGTTCTGTCTGTCTGGCATTGTTCTGTTGTATGTTTATGTGTGCAGGTATTTCCTTGAAAGCCCTTGATGGTTAATTCCAAGGCATTGATATAAGGATTTTACCCGAAAACAGCCGTTACTCTGCCCGATTTTCGTCAGAATCTTAATGTGCTTAATGAAAAATGGTGCTAAGACAATAAGTTCATCTGGATCCCCAAGTGATAATGTGTTGGTAATGATAAATCCAAAGGATGGGAAAACTACCTTGGCTCTTAATGTCAAGTGTTGGCTTCTTATTCGGTTAGACCGTTTCTTTCCTTAGCTTTTATTTTATGCATTAGGTTAGCCTCTTCATCTCCTCCCATTCTTAAATTTTCAAAATCTTCTCCCTTTTTCCAAAATATTCTTATGTTTGCAAACCTTTTCAAAACTTTTTTTTCTTTTCTTAAAAATATCTTTCGCCCTTAGTGGCTTTTCTTCAAAAGTTTAGACACCGTTAATTGTCAAAACGAGTGGTTATACCCCACGATTTTGAAATTGATTGATAATAACGAGATCTTTTCCGCGTGAGAGAGCTAGTGGCATACTCGTTGATTTTATCCGAGTTGGCGCCCGTCTTTCATTTGCGATGCAAAGAACTTGTTTGTTCTCATGCTCAAGATCAATGGCTGAGTATTTCTCTCTAACGACAACAAAGTGTTTATTCGTTTTAAAACGTTTTTTTTCCAAAAGCGGAACTACATTAGCTCTGACTTCTCCATTGCACCGAGGAGGTATGTAGGCCCAAAGCTTAACGCTTTGCCGAGCTTATTTTGAAAATAAAACAAACCGTTTTTTAGCACACACACAACACAGATTTTCAAAAAGGTTCCCGTGGAGTACCACGGATATGAGGGGTGCTTTAAACCTTCCCCTCATATAATCAACACCCGAACCTGAGTTCTCTTTCTTGTTTTAAAAAAACAAAACTTTGGGTTTTACGTTCTTTTCCCTTTTCCTTTGAAAAAATAAAGCGCGGTGGCGATTTCAAAACGGAATATTGATTCGAGTCAATCCCATGGCTTCGATGTCAGATTTTCCCCGCTATATCAGCAAAGCTTGTTCTCCATTCACAACGACCATCTTTCCATCTTTCACAAATTTCAGCTTTTGGTGAAGAGTTGAAGTAACTGCCCCAGCCTCATGGATCCACGGGCGTCCTAATAAGCAACTGTATGCCGGAAAAATATCCATCACTTGAAAAGTAATCTTGAAGACAAATGGTCCAATACTAATAGGCAAATCCACCTCTCCAACCACTGATTTCTTCGACCCATCAAAAGCCTTGACGATCACATTGCTAAATCTCATTGGTGTGCCACCATAAGACAGCTTAGCAAGAGTAGATTTTGGCATGACATTAAAAGATGATCCAGTATCGATCAACACATTGGACATTGAGTCCTCTTTGCAACTGACCGAGATGTGCAAAGCCAAATTATGATTTCTTCCTTCCTCAGGCAAATCTTCATCACTGAAGCTCAAATTATTACACGCAGTGATATTACTCACAACCCCATTAAACTGATCCAGCGTCACATCATGATCCACAAAGGCTTGATCAAGTATTTTCATCAGAGAATCCCTATGAGCAGGAGAATTCGCCAGCAGGTCCATTATAGAAATCTTGTACGGAGTGCGATGCAGCTGATCCACGATCTTATAATCACTCATCTTGATAAGCTTCAAAATCTCATCCATCTCCTTTCCTGAAGATGACCCAGCATTCACTTTTGTCACATCATTATTGTTCATAGGTACTGGAGTAGAATTCCTTTGGACATCCACAACTGTTTGGGGCTGAGTAAAAACTCGTCCACTTCTAGTCACTCTACTGACATCTGCTATATTCTCAACAGAAGACAGAGGCTTATTCTCAACTTCTTTTCCAGCTTCCAACATGGTGGCATTGTATCTGTAAGGTACAGCTTTATCAGAACTATAAGGTACAGATCCAGGCAAACATATCACAAGAGGTTCCACAGCAGCTTTGCCATAATAACCAATCTCTACACATTCTGGGATTTCAAAGCATGGTTCAATCACATTGACATCATCTTCATCTCTATCCCTCAGAATCTCAATGAGCCTTTGATCTATCATCTCTTGCAAGTCTCTTCTCACAATGTAACATCCTCGAGGATTGACTGAACAAATCCTACAAGCAGCATGATTATGTTCATAATGACTGTATTCACACAGAGTGGCATGCATCTCTACCAATGATCCTCTGATGTGTTCCACACAATAAATCTTATACTTCCCAGGGCATCCATATACCATATTTACAGCAGATGCTTCATGAGTTGGCAACGGATTGTTCTTCACATTTGGGCCAATATCACGGAAAGAGAGCATTCCAGAACGAACCAATCTCTGAACTTCATTCTTCAGGGCCCAACAGTTTTCCAAATCATGCCCAGGAGCATTCTGATGAAAAGCACAAGTGGCATCAGCCTTGTACCACCAAGGGAGTTTCTCTGGAACAGGGGGTGGTGACCTTGGTTGAACCAGCTTTTTATGAATTAGAGCAGGATACAGTTCAGTGTATATCATAGGGATAGGATCAACATTAACTCGAGGATACGGATTCAGCCTTGCTGGTTGTTGATTAACAGGAGCTACAGGCACTGAATTCACAACAGGAGTTACTGACGCCACTTGTTGAGATTGATTCCTGAATCGACTATTCCTCCCATGAGAAACAGCATTGGCATCTGATTCTTTCTTCTTCTGGAATGAAGAACCATACTTCTTCGCACCACCAGATGAATTGTCATTTCGAACCAAACGACCTTCTCGCACAGCTTCTTCCAATCTGACACCCATACCCACCATTTCGGTGAAGTCTACAGGATCACTAGCAATCATCTTCTCATAATAAAACGGACCAAGAGTCTTCATAAAAATCTTAGTCATCTCTTTTTCTTCCATCGGAGGAATCACTTGGGCGGCAACCTCACGCCATCTCTGAGCATATTCCTTGAAGGATTCCTTCTCTTTCTGCATCATAGCTCGCAATTGATCCCTATCAGGAGCCATGTCCACATTATACTTGTATTGCTTCACAAACGCTTCAGCTAAGTCATTAAAAGTGCGGATATGGGTGCTATCAAGGCCCATATACCACTTAGAAGCAGCTCCAGTCAGACTGTCTTGGAAATAGTGAATCAACAGACGTTGATCATCAGTGTGAGTGGACATCTTCCTTATATACATCACTAGATGTGCCTGAGGACAGGAATTTCCTTTGTACTTCTCAAATTCAGGCAGCTTGAACTTAGCAGGTACTTTCACATTGGGAACAAGGCAAAGATCATGCACATTCTTTCCAAATAGTTCTTTCCCACGCAAGGCTTTCATCTCTTTCTGCAGTTCTTCGAACTGATCTTGGAAACCATCCATTCTGTCATGAATTTCGCTTGGAGCAGCATCATAAATGGGCTCTGGGACAAAAGGACCAGCATGAACAATAGAAGAGGTGTTGACCATAACAGGAGTCAACGGACGAGTCATCTCAGGAACAGACAAATAACCTTTAGGCATGCCCCAGGGGTATCCATTAGGCATACGTTGCTGAGTAGCACCAACAGGAATCGCAGGAATGGTTGTGGCAGCAATTTCAGAAATCACAATGGTCTGGCCCTGAGCTTGGGCATTGGGGGGAGGAACTTGATTCTGATTCTGATTCTGAGCAGCCATCAATGTCTCAACCAGAGCAGTGAGACGATCCACACCAGATCTCAAAGTAACAACCTCTTCACGTAGCTCACAATTCTCTTGTTCAAGACCTTCCATCTTCTTCTTGCAGTTAGCTCAAGTATTATACCGGTGAGACAGCTTGATTCTGTATGAAGAACACTGAATAAGACCTCGGGAATACTCTCGGAAGCAGGACCAAAATGCAGAATGATGCATGAAATGCAATGCAAATGATTTTATTTTGGTTTTCAAGGAACTTTTAAGACATTAATTGCAAACATTAGCAAAAAAACATCATAAAACATAACAATATTCTTTCATTAATCATGGAAAAGCATACAAAAGGATTCAAAGATCCAGAATTACAAAACAAAGGAAAAAGCTAAAAACTAGAAGGGAACACTTCTGATGAAGATCCAACTCCTCTCTGCAGCTTCCTACGGAGCTTCTCCAATTCATCTTCATAAAAGGCCTTCAAATGAGCATTCTGGACCATCAGCTTATCAGCAACTTCCTTCCATGCAACTGAATCTTCTTGTGGTCTCTTTCGCTTTTCACCATGTTGTTGAAGCAACTCTTCTTGATGACGAATCTGATCTTCCTTTTCCATCAACCAACCATCTTGGATATCAAGCATTTCATCTTTTTCTTTCAAGTGTATTTTCAACTCTTTGTTCTCAAACTCCAAAGCATCTCTTTCCGCTCTCAACTTAGCCACGAGCTCTAGATGTTCTTCACTACTTTCAACAGGAGTAGTGGAAGACAATGGTGGAGTAACGAGTAGAGAAGGCTCCTCGAGTAAATAAGGCATCTGAAAAGTATGAGCTCTAGCTTGAACCCAATCAGTGTAGTCTTTGAGAGCAACACATTGTTTTGTTCCCAAATGTCTTTTCCTATCAACATGGTGCCAAGCACGCACAAACCGATTTCTCATATCCGAATTTCCATCTTGATTAAGATAAAAGATTCCTGACACAAGAATACTAGCGGGTCGTTCCTTCATAGGATAGCAAAATTGACGCCTTGCAAGAATGGGGTTGTAGGTAATCCCTCCTTGTATACCAAGAAGAGGTACATTAGGGAATTCTCCACAACTATCAATAATCTCACCAATGTCATAAGCAGGATTGTCAGGAAGCTCTTAGCTTGAGGTAAGTGCGAAATAAACCACTTATAGAGCAAAGGAGTACAACAATTGATAAGTCCACCTTTCTTATCATTCCTATGGTGAATGGAATGATAAGTATCCCCAAGCAAAGTAGGCACAGGATTCCCAATCATGAAGATCCGAATAGCATTAACATCGACAAAGTTGTCAATGTTGGGAAAGAGTATCAAACCATAGATGAGCAAGGCCAAAAATGTCTCAAAAGCAATCATACTTCCTTTACTAGCCAACATAGAAGCCTTTCCAATCAAGAACTTAGAAGTCGACCCCCAAATTCCTCCTTTTTTGGTCATGTTTGCTTTTACATCTGATATTTTTAAATGAAGGAGTTCTGCTATCTCATCAACCTGAGGCTCTTTCTCCAAACCACTAAACGGTATGTCATCCGTAACGGGCAAACCAATCCAATAAGAATACTCCTCCAAAGTAGGCATAAGCTGATAATCAGGAAAGGTGAAACAATGATAAACCGGGTCATAAAACTGCACAAGAGTCTCAAGAATCCCTTTTTCCACTTTAGTCTTCAAGATAGAGATCAATTTCCCATAACGGCTTTTGAAGTTGTCAAGATTAGGAACCAAAGTTGCTAGCTCTTTCAATTCCTTTGCACTTGAATTTCTGAAAGTGTACTTCTTGATGCTTCTCTTTTGATCCATGGTACCTGTTATGTTTACAAAAAATGTCTCTAAGTTCCTTGAAAACCATTTGTGAATGTCATTTTTATGAATGCATGAATGCATGGTTTTATGCATCAATCACAATCAAGAGCACAAGAGATCACATCAAATCACACAAAGATCAAACAGTCCAGGTTCAAAGGTTCGACGTCACGAGCATGGAGCCATGGGTCTACCCATCCCACAAGGAGTGATCTAGGGAATTTTGTACCTGCCAGTCGGGTTCTACAAAGGTTCCCAGAGTTTTCAATCTTCTATCGGATATTACCGGCACGCACAATTGCTCATGGGCGCCAACAATATGCCTAAAAAGACCTCGTCTGAGCGTAGTATCGCATGACAACAAGCTCAAATTGGTACTTGATCTTGTTTCTGCACTACATCCTAAAAAGGCTTAGATTGGTTAAAAGGGTTCTAGGTCATTCAGCTTCTGCGGACACTCACTATTGAAAGTAATAGCGTTATCACGATGGTTCGTAACAACCTCTACTACCTTCCATGAGGCCTCCACTGATTGGGGTTCCACCATATGACGCTCATGGTAAGGATTGCTCCTGACATGCGACTATTGGTCTTACCACCTCCTATCTCAAGTTACTCACCAAAGTTCGGGTTAGAACTTTGTCTCATCACAGAGGAACCATCGAGAACCAAAAAGAAAAAAGAAAATAAACATACAAAGCACACAACAATATATACAGATAAAACACACAGATAAACAAAAATAGGCTTAACACACTTAAAACTGGATCCCCAGTGAAGTCGCCATTTTTCTGTAGCGGGGAAAATCTGATATCGAAGCCATGGGATTGACTCGAATCAATATTCCGTTTTGAAATCGCCACCGCGCTTTATTTTTTCAAAGGAAAAGGGAAAAGAACGTAAAACCCAAAGTTTTGTTTTTAAAAAAAACAAGAAAGAGAACTCAGGTTTGGGTGTTGATTATATGAGGGGAAGGTTTAAAGTACCCCTCATATCCGTGGTACTCCACGGGAACCTTTTTGAAAATCTGTGTTGTGTGTGTGCTAAAAAACGGTTTGTTTTATTTTCAAAATAAGCTCTGCAAAGCGTTAAGCTTTGGGCCTACATACCTCCTCGGTGCAATGGAGAAGTCAGAGCTAATGTAGTTCCGCTTTTGGGAAAAACGTTTTTAAAACGAATAAACACTTTGTTGTCGTTAGAGAGAAATACTCAGCCATTGATCTTGAGCATGAGAACAAACAAGTTCTTTGCATCGCAAATGAAAGAAGGGCGCCAACTCGGATAAAATCAACGAGTATGCCACTAGCTCTCTCACGCGGAAAAGATCTCGTTATTATCAATCAATTTTAAAATCGTGGGGTATAACCACTCGTTTCGACAATTAACGGTGTCTAAACTTTTGAAGAAAAGCCACTAAGGGCGAAAGATATTTTTAAGAAAAAAAGTTTTGAAAAGATTTGCAAACATAAGAATATTTTGGAAAAAGGGAGAAGATTTTGAAAATTTAAGAATGGGAGGAGATGAAGAGGCTAACCTAATGCATAAAATAAAAGCTAAGGAAAGAAACGGTCTAACCGAATAAGAAGCCAACACTTGACATTAAGAGCCAAGGTAGTTTTCCCATCCTTTGGATTTATCAATACCAACACATTAACACTTGGGGATCCAGATGAACTTATTGTCTTAGCACCATTTTTCATTAAGCACATTAAGATTCTGACAAAAATTGGGCAGAGTAACGGCTGTTTTCGGATAAAATCCTTATATCAATGCCTTGGAATTAACGATCAAGGGCTTTCAAGGAAATACCTGCACACATAAACATACAACAGAACAATGCCAGACAGACAGAACAATCACAGGATAGTAATAGAATGAGTCCAGAGGTACTAGGTCCATAAGTCCGAATCTCGAAAGCGCTAGGGATAGTAACTGATAGTCCAAAGAGAGCCTTATGTATTTTTTAGATTTTGGTTATTTATTAGTGTTTTAGCGAAAAAAATAAAGTATGGTCCAAGTGGACAAAAGAAAAATAACAGAAGCATAAACATATGTCCAAGTGGACAAAGGGAAAATGACGGAAAGTAAATATGATGAAATGATAAAGTAAAGCGATAAAGCGAGAAATATAAAGAGCGGTAATATAAAGAGCGGTATAGTAAAGGTGCGGAAATTAAAGTTAGTTGTTAAGTGTTAAAGATAACCATCTTGAAACTTGTCAAGTATGTTATCAAAGTTAGTAGGAAGATCTATGGTGAGTGAATGATGTACTCGGATTTAAATTCAATGGGGTTTATCAGAAGCTTGATAGAATCATAGCGACTACACGATAAAAACCTCCACAAGTCTTAAATCAACCGCATACAATTCTCTTCCATATTTGATCTTTTTTTTATTCGGGACACGAAATAGTGCGCTATGTTAAGCAGATCGCCAAGTGATTTATGTAGAAATCACCCTACAACGAGGCCGGTCAAAACTTTATGTGCTAATGCATGCGAAAAGAACAATATGTAGATCGCCTTCCGAAAGCAATACCGCACGAAAAGAAAATAGGTAGCGATCTAGTCTTTACTAAGAATCCATAAGAATTCTCAAAGTATTAAGACTTTCATCGATCAAAAGAAAAAAAGGAGAAGGAGAAGATAAAATGCATAAAGATAATCAACTCACACTATCATTAATATCATTCATCTAATATTATGGATTTGGTTCTTTCAAACCTATCAACATCCTAAATCCAATGATATTAATGAAATGGAGGAAGAAGAATAAAATTCACAAAAAGATAATCAACTCACACTATCATTAATATCATTCATCTAATATTATGGATTTGGTCATTTCAAACCTATCAACATCCTAGATCCAATGATATTAATGAAGTGGAGGAAGTAGGAAGCCAAAACAAGCATAAGAAAGGCAAAAAACACATTCTGCCTTACTGGAAATCGATTTACCTCTGTAGGAAATCGATTTCCTGAGTGCAGAGTTCAGTTTTGGGCGCAAAAAACAGAGTGGAAATCGATTTCCCTCTGTAGGAAATCGATTTCCTGCGCACAGTTTTCAAAAAAACAGCATTATGAACTTTGAAACTTGATTTAGGCAAACATACAAACACCTTATGATCACATATCCATAGGAGCACGAATTTTCCATCAAATCACCATCAAATAGCACCAATATAGCATCAAAGATGCATTGAACACAAGCAACAAAGATCTACATCTTAGAATTGAGAAAGTTACCAATTCTTGAATTAAAGTGTTGAAGTAGCTTCAAGAACAAGCACAAAGTGTAGATCCTTCAAGTATGGAGATGAACAATCAAAGAAAAGAGTGAAATGTAGGAGGCTTAGTTCAAAATTAGCAAGATTCAATGTGAACCTTACTAATCTAATGAAAATGAACTTTGGGTGAGGGTTTTGGAAAGGGTGAGAAATGAATTTGCAAGCAATTTTTTGGCTCTCCAAGCTTGAGAAATGAGAGAGTAGAGGGCTCTATTTATAGAGTTGGAGCAAGAGTAGTGGCAAATTGGTCTTTTTGTGTTTGGTGATTAACTTGTGTTTAATTGGTGATTAAAGTGGCAATTAAATGGTAAAAAGTGGTAAAATGGGGTTAAAGAGGGTTTAATGAATGAGTTAATTTTGATGAGGTGGAAAATTGATAAAAAGATCAAATAAAAAGGTGCCAAAATGATGTCAAGCTTCCCTCTTATATTTTTTTTGAATTTTGCGCACAGGAAATCGATTTTCCACAGGGGTAAATCGATTTCCACCTTCAAATTTTCAAAAATTGTTTTCTTGCACTGTTTTGATTTTTGCGCGATCTTTCACCTGTAAAATATAAACAAAAGAGACAAAACATATATTTTTGATTTTTTTGGTTAGTATAAACAAATAAAAGGTTATAAATGCTCGATAATTCCCCTCAGAGATAATCACAGTATCAAAGATAAAGCTTCACAATGGTGCTCTTGATTGATGATTGAATGCAATTGATGTATGATCTTAGGGTCAAAAATTGGGGTATGACACTATCCACCCTGACGACCAAGAGAAGACCACATTTACCTGTCCTTATGGTACATTCGCCTATAGACGAATGCCTTTTGGACTCTGCAATGCACCCGCGACCTTCCAAAGATGCATGATGGCAATATTTGCCGACTTCCTAGATGGAATAATGGAGGTCTTTATGGACGACTTCTCTGTCTGTGGAGGAAGTTTTGAAACATGTTTAGAAAACCTTGAAATGGTACTTAAACGATGCGTAAGCGTAAACCTGGTCCTTAATTGGGAAAAATGCCATTTCATGGTTCGACAAGGAATTGTACTTGGACATATCGTATCCGATAGAGGAATCGAAGTTGATAAAGCAAAAATTGAAATTATCGAAAACCTTCAACCTCCCAAAACCGTTAGAGAAATAAGAAGTTTTCTAGGACACGCTGGTTTTTACCGACGTTTCATTAAGGATTTCTCTAAAATAACAAAACCCTTAACTGAACTACTAATGAAAGACGCCGAATTTATTTTCACCGATAAATGCACTGAAGCATTCCAAACGCTTAAACGAGCATTAATCTCTGCGCCAATTATGCAACCTCCCGACTGGAATGAACCTTTTGAAATAATGTGTGACGCAAGTGATTATGTTGTAGGAGCCGTTCTAGGGCAAAGAAAGGATAAGAAACTACATGTCATATATTATGCGAGTAGAACCCTAGACGAAGCTCAGATGAATTATGCCACGACAGAAAAAGAATTATTAGCTGTCGTATTTGCATTAGACAAGTTCCGTTCTTACCTGGTAGGAGCCAAAATAATCATATACACTGACCATGCCGCCATTAGGTACCTCCTAACCAAAAAGGACGCCAAACCAAGACTTTTGAGATGGATCTTGTTACTACAAGAGTTCGACCTGGAAATTAAAGATAAAAAGGGCACTGAAAATGTCGTAGCAGATCACCTCTCTCGACTAGAAAATCTAAAACCCGAACAAGTACCAATTGACGACGATTTCCCTTATGAAAGACTCATCGCCCAATTAGAAGCAAATGAATTCGAACCGTACCATCCAAACTTTGAAACCAACAAATTAGCAGAAATAGCTTTAGCCCGATCTGACACACCTTGGTATGCAGATTTCGTAAACTACCTAGCTGCTGGTGTGCTTCCTCCTGATCTAAGTTACCAACAGAAGAAGAAATTCTTCCATGACCTAAAACATTACTATTGGGACGACCCACTCCTGTTCAAAATAGGCCCCGATGGAATCTTTAGACGTTGTGTACCCGAAGAAGAGATAAGAAGCATAATAACACACTGTCATTCTGCACCGTGTGGAGGACACCATAGCACATCTAGAACCTGCGCCAAAATTCTTCAATCTGGACTCTTCTGGCCCAACCTGTGGAAAGACGTTTATTTTGCTGTACTAAGCTGTGATAGATGCCAACGAACCGGAAACATTTCGAGACGCGATGAAATGCCTCAAAAAGGCATTCTAGAAGTAGAAATATTTGACGTCTGGGGAATAGACTTTATGGGTCCGTTTCCGTCATCGTTTGGAAATCAATATATACTCGTAGCTGTCGATTACGTTTCAAAATGGATTGAAGCTATTGCTTCTCCTACAAACGATACACGAGTAGTTATCAAACTCTTCAAAAACGTCATCTTTCCTAGGTTCGGTGTGCCAAGATTGGTAATTAGCGATGGTGGTTCCCATTTCATTTCAAGAATACTTGAGAAACTCCTTCGAAAATATGGAGTGAATCATCGAATAGCCACACCATACCATCCACAAACAAGCGTTCAAGTAGAAGTATCTAACCGCGAAATAAAACAAATATTGGAGAAAACTGTTGCTATATCTAGGAAAGATTGGTCAACCAAGCTAAATGAAGCTTTATGGGCTTATAGAACAGCTTTCAAAACTCCAATAGGAACTACCCCATTCAAACTCGTTTATGGAAAATCATGCCACCTACCGGTAGAGTTAGAACATAAAGCCTATTGGGCCATTAAGAACTTAAACCTAAACTACACTGCCGCTGGTGAGAAACGACTTCTAGACATAAACGAATTAGAAGAACTTAGACAAGACGCTTATGAAAACGCCAAAATCTATAAAGAGAGAACGAAAAAATGGCACGACAAGCGTATATCTAGGAAAATTTTTAGCATAGGCGATAAAGTACTTTTATTCAATTCTAGACTAAAATTATTTCCTGGTAAGTTACGATCTAGATGGTCTGGCCCTTTCGAAATAACTAACATATTTCCGAGTGGAGCGATAGAAATCAAAGGAGAAACCGTCAAACCTTTTGTCGTAAATGGGCAACGTCTTAAGTATTACCATCATCTCGAATACGATGAAAACATCGAAGTTTTTAAACTTGACGAACTGCCCGTTCTTTCGAAAAAATAGTTTTCTATTTTAAAAATCGTCGAGCTTACGACATAAAACAAAGCGCTTGGTGGGAGACAACCCACATTTACTTATTCTTTTATTTTATTTTTATTTTTTTTAAACTTTTATTTTTATTTAAATAATCTATTCTAACTTTAATCTTTTTTTTTACTTTTTTTTCTTACATCTTATAATGATTATTATAATTATAACTGCTATCTTATTTCGAGAAAATATTTCCTTTTTATAATTATAATTATTATTATAACTTGTTACTTAATTTTATTTCATTTATTTTATTTTATTTTATTTTATTTTATTTTTAAAATAAACACTAGCCTAGTTCTAACTTAATCTTAATATTTTCAACTTCTAGGTTTTTCATTTAACTACTAACTACGATGCAAGAAGTTGATAATATGGAAGTTGTGTTCCGTGGTAGAGGACAAGAAGCAAGATTTAATAAGCTGGCTGAAAGACACATGGACTTGACTTGCTATCCTCACCAACCAACTATGGTGAAACTTGGTATCGAAGAAAGCGTCCTGCACCTGCTTAACCAAATTGGTTGGACTGGTTCTCACCTGTTCCGCAAGTTTAGTACTTACCGGAAGCTCACTCTGGAATTCTTGAGCTCCCTGACCTATCTTCCAAACTGTGGACAAGGACTGAGAAAAGGAGTTATTCTCTTTAGACTCTTTGGTATGGAGTTTAATTTCTGCATCCGAGATTTTGCTGAAATGTTAGAACTACCTCATGGAACATATGCATACACCAAAGTAGCTGAAGACAATCTTGCTTACTGGGAGTTGGAAAAATACTGGGGCAAGATCACTGGGAATGACAACCCTGAAGAGAATGAATTTCAATCTGAGAACATCCATAACCCAGCCTTCAGATACTTCCATAAGATCCTTGCTCACTACATTTTTGGTAAACCCGATAATGTCACTGAAGTCTCTAGAGAAGAGTTGTTCATCATGTTTTGTACCTCTCAGAATCGCCCGGTCAACGCCATCGCATTCATGCTAACAAACTTCGAGCGCATCACGCATGACAAAGTTTCACCTATTAGGATTGGAGGATTTGTCACTATGATTGCTAATGCTATAGGATTGAGAGTACCGTTGCTTAGATTGACACCTCTTGGCTCCCACAATTCTATGGATATTCACTTCTGCTTTAACCGAGGAATCATCGGTAACCTTGGACCTGATCAGTTTGATTTACTCATTGATAACAAAATATTGGATCAGTTCACCTTACCGAGTCCTAGGACGAGTGTGCACAATCCTGCCAACTGGCTTTTCTTTGATCAGATTCCTGAAAGAGAACCCTCACCTGAAACCCCTCAAGCCTATGAACATTTTGATGAGGAAATGCATGTATCAGAATCTGAGCCTGACACTCCTCCTGGTTACTATGAACCTAATCCTGAAGATGAACCCATTCCTGATTACGAACCTCTTCCTGTTGATGAACCTATATCTGAGTATGAGCCTGAAACTCGTTCTGAAGATTATGTTGATGATTACACTGTTGATATGACTGATGTCGAGCTCGAGCAACAACAACCTGCTACATCTACCGCATCGGTGAATCAAAGAATGCCTAATCTGAACACGCACGAGCAAGCCATCACTGCATTACAACAAGATGTCCAACATGTGCGCAACGAGCTTCACACTTTGCAAATGCAGTTCTTCGATTTTATCGACACCGTAAATGCTCAGTTCGACGAAGTTTTCAAACACATTCAGTCTAATGAGCATAACAATAGACGTGGCTAGATGTTACCGTATTAGATTATTAGATTTTATTTCTAGTTTTAGCAATTTTTATTCATAAGTTTAGATTTTCATTTTTCTGCATTTTACATTCTGCTTATGTTAACACTCAGTACCGGTTTAATTTTAAATGCAATATTCTTTTGATTACTGCTACTGTGTTATATTACACTGCTATTGACTGCTTTATATTTGCCTGTTTATCACTTTTTGCTGTTAATAGTATTAAAATTCGACACTGCTCTGAACTGATGGACAATTTATGGCATCTGTCAGCACTGTCTGGTCCCTTGCATGCGTGAACCACTTGCCTACAACAGGAGACGCATGTCTCCATCTGTGTGGGACCAGCAGGAATCTTTCTGAGGACAGGAGACACACGTCTCCATGCTTTGTCCCCTTGCAGACTGACTGCCTGAGACGCGCGTCTCCCAAGAGCAGCAGTCTGCATTGTTGACCAAGCTGCAGCACCACCATAACTCCCATTTTGAATTTTGAATTTGAATTTCAAAATTCATCTTTCAATCTTCTTCATTTCTTTCCCCTATTTATTCCATTTAAACACCATAAACCTCATTCATCCTCCATCATTCACCTCTTAATTCTTCATCATTTCCTAACCTTCTATTCCATTCAAACTTCAAACACCACCATTAATCCATTTTAATTCTCCATTAACCACACCATTTTCAAACCTCACTATAAAACCACACCACCACCACTCTTCTTCTTCACAACCTTCATACCATTCTCTATTCTTCTACACTCCATTTCTATTTTTTTTCATTTTCATACTCACCATGCCTCCACGTTCATTAATCCGTAGTGAGCGTCCCAAGAGACCACCTCCCGACCTTTCAAATATTATCTTCCGAGATAACGACAATGATGCTCAACGAACAGAATATGTCGCTTTCTACGAACGTTCGGTTGTTCCCACAAAATTTGTGAACACCGAGTGTCTAGAAACTCTGGGTCTCATTGATGGTGTTACCCGTTTGCTCACTAAATCTAGCCTCCACCATCTTTGTACCAAACCCGTACCTACTTATGAGCCGCTCGTCTTAGAATTTTTGATTTCTTTCAACTACGACACTCC
Source organism: Vicia villosa (assembly GCF_029867415.1). Classification (NCBI taxonomy): domain Eukaryota; kingdom Viridiplantae; phylum Streptophyta; class Magnoliopsida; order Fabales; family Fabaceae; genus Vicia; species Vicia villosa. Next base: position 135,476,637 of record NC_081182.1, read on the forward strand.
CTCTAATCAACCACTCTCAACCGGTAGCATCCAATTTCGGATGTTCAACCATGAATATACTCTAGATCAAGATGTCGTAGCTTCATATTTGCATTTTAATCATGCACCAAATGCTCACCGCTCAATCTTTCAAGAACTCAATGGTCGATCTTGGGAGGACCTCGCTTTTGAATTTTGGTTCAATCTCACTGGCGAAATTCCTACCGGTTGGAGAGCTCTCCATGCTTCTCACATTCAAAACCCCGCTATACGTTATTTTCAACGTGTCTTGGGGCATACTATTTTTGCGAGATCTAACAACCACAAGGTAAACCAACATGAACTATTTTTCCTCTAGTGCGCTTAACAATATCCGTTTCAATGCCGCACCGTTTATGTTCCAACACATACAAGGTTTAGTCAACGCCCCCGCTACAAACCCATTCTTGCTTGGCGGAATTATTACTTCCTTGGCCTGTGCTTTAGGTCTTGGTGACAAGCTCCTCTCACTCTCATATCTCATGAAGCCTGCTCAGTCACTCGATCTCACCTACTGCCGTGACTCCCACTTGGTTTCACCCCGCCATGACGGCCGTTACACTTTGGTCGTCAACAAAGTTCCTATTCCTTATGTCATTCTTCCATGCCCTGAAAGAATCAACATCCGTTATGTTCAACGTTGGAGGCTTATTGAAGACAACCCTCAAGATAACCAACAAGAACATCCTAATGAACCTATGGATGCAAATGAAGAAGAACTCAACCAAGGGCAAGCTGATGTCAACCAACCTCCTCCAAACAACCCTCCGCCTATCACTCTTGAAGCCATGTATGCTGCTATTCAACGCCAAGATCAACTCGTTCAAGCTATGCAGACAAACCAAACTGAAACAATTAGGCTCATCCGAGAGATGCAACAGGAGCACCGTGACTATGATATTAGGAACGAAAGTCAATACACTGAAATTGCTACATATTTGCATGATCTTGACATTCGTGTGAATGACTCTCCTCCTGATAGACGTCGCCGTGTTCGTACAAGAGGCGCAAGCAGTTCCCGCAACCGCAACAATGAGGAGTAGTTCTTATGCACTGAGGACATTGCATCATCTAAGTCTGGGGGAGTCGTATTATTTCTATTTCCTTTAAGTTTTATTTTTCCCTTCAGTTATTTCCCTTCCTTGTAATGTTTTTCTAATTCAATAAAAGAATATTTATGGAATTTAAGTCTTATATGTATAATTCCGTAGTTATTTCAATTTCTTCCATTTTCTTGAGCCATAACAAAAATTTTGCTCCTAAACGATAAACGCAAACCCCACACGTTCGAGAAATACGAAGCTACTCAAACACTCAACGCATAAAAATTGAATATAGTCAATAACCCTATTGTCCCAACACTCTAAAACCCCCAAGTATGCGTAACCGATTTGAATACCCGTTATACCAAAACCATCGACTTTAAGTTTTGGAATAACCCTTAGTAGTTTATTCTAGCAGTCGGCACCGTCTTAGATACAAACTACGCAGAGAGTCGATGAATATAAGTGTATGATCCTCATAATAATAATTATGTGCTTAACCATAAGAAGAAATGTGCCTACTAAGTAAGGTGATCCTCACAAGATCATTTAACCTAACGGTCACAAATCTCAAATACAAAGAATTTAAAAACTCATTGTCGATTGGTTCAGAAGTCATCTGGTACTGAACTTGGTAGGAAGGACTATCGTCCGATTCCCCACAATCTACAAGTGAGTGCTAAGGAGTATACCACATATTGTGCCAGAACTCCATGAGAAGGATCATAGTCACTAACCGACTACTCTGCTATGTGCGTGTCAAGATAATGGGCTTAATGTGATTGCGCGCGAATGAAAAGGGTGAAACATGATGACGAGTCAAAAAGGTCGAGCTATAATGGCATGATTCGGATTGGTATGCATACTGGGAGTTGTTTAGTGTTGTTACTATAAGTATATTGCTAGGATCAT